>NC_089756.1:60264477-60374477 GCF_040412425.1 Macrobrachium rosenbergii
TGCTAGAGACTTCCAATTTGTTGCAAAATGAAGGTGAATGATTGAATATTACTAGAATGTAAGAGTTTTAGCTTACAATTGCGTTTTTTCGACCATTTCGGTCGAGTCAAAGTTGACCAAAGGTTGAAATTTTGGCACTTATCGTGATTTATGAAAATATTTCAAAACTGATAAAAGCTACAACCATGGGTTGTTTTTTGTTGTATTTTACATGAAAATGCCCACATTTTCATATATAAAACTTTATGTAATGGCTAATATAAACGGTGCAAAAATTACGACAATGTGACGAAAGAATTTCTGAGATTTTTGGCCGAGTTACTGCGTGCAGAGGTAGGGAAAAAGTTTTTTTCAAAAATTCACCAAAAATCGAAATATTGTGCTAGAGACTTCCAATTTGTTTCAAAATGAAGGTAAATGATTGAATATTACTAGAATTTAAGAGTTTTAGCTTATAATTGCAATTTTCGACCATTCGGTCGAGTCAAAGTTGACTGAAGGTTGATATTTTGGCACTTATCATGATTTATATGAAAATATTTCAAAACTTATAAAGCTACAACCATGGGTTTTGTATTCTACATGAAATTGCGCACATTTTCATATTTAAACTTTTATGTAACGCCAATATAAAACAGTGCAAAAATTACGACAAACTGGCTAAAGAATTTCTGAGATGCGTTGCTGATGCTCTGTAGTGCGAGAAGAAAGAAATTCGTGCATCGCCTTGCTGGGTAACGCTTGTAAAAACAAAACAACAGCATGATCCGAGAACTCCCAGCATCCTCAAGGCGCATGATTTAAAATCTTTCGCAAACTAGGCCTATAACTATTTTTCCGCGAATATTTAAAAACTTTTTGTAGTCGACGCACTGCATACCTCCGCCGGCACCCAACATACAATTTTTAGTCAATAATACGATATTTACAGTCGGGTGTTTAAGGGATATATATATATATATATATATATATATATATATATATATATATATATATATATATATATATATATATATATATATATATATATATATATATATATATGTATATATATATATATATGTATATATATATATATATATATATATATATATATATATATATATATATATATATATATATATATATATATAAATGTATATATATATATATATATATATATATATATATATATATATATATATATATATATATATATATATATATATATATATATATATGTATATGTGTATATATATATATATATATATATATATATATATATATATATATATATATAATAATACACACACATACAGTGGATCCCACCTATTGCTAGAAGTATTTCTTAATACTTTAAAAAGCTTGTCATGTTTCAAAAGAGAGCCTAAGGAGACATGCCTTCTACCACTCCTTGATTTTATGCTTAAATCTGACAATAGATCTGTAAGGTCCAAAGTACCTTCCCTTGTACATCTACGCCTCTCCAATTACACAGCCTTATCTGTGGTGGACCAAATTGTTTCATCTCTCTTTAGGTCAGACTTGTCTTCCATTCCACCACTACTAACAGATAATGGTAGATTGGTTACTGGCCCTAGGTTACTGGCCCTAGGAAAAAGGCTGAACTGCTTCACTGAGCTTTTGAAGCTCAGCAATCAGCTGAGGATGTCCCTCTCCCTGATAATTGTCATCCTGAAGCTATTCTTACAAAATTCACTCTGGGGATGTTAAGAAAATTCTTGATAATCTTCATAGCTGGGGTGAGAAGATCCTGATGGTTTCTTCCCTTTGTTTTTTTAAAAAGTTTCTAGTGTGTTGTCTCCCAAGGTAAGTGGATTCTATAGGTTTTTATGTCAACGTAGTGGATTAGCAGATGAGCAAACTTAGTAACACAGTACAGTGCCTGTTCCAAAGAGTGGCATATCTGCAGACTGCAGTAACTACAAGCCAATTTCTGTTCTCCTGTGCTCTCCAAAGTTGCTGAAAAACCTATTTTTAAGAAACTATTTAAGTATGTGGAATCTAAAGGATTGTTAGCTGATAATTAATATGCATATAGGAAGTTAGGTAACAGCAATGCTCTTTTAGACTTTAGACTTGACTTGTCATTTGCAAGGAACCTTGATAAGGGTTTTAAGTGCAGGGTAATTCAAACTGATTTTAGTACTACTTTTTGATTTAGTAAATCACATGGCACTTATTTATGAACTTCAGAATCTTGGAGTAGGCAGATATGTTTTAGGATTACTTCAAGATTTCCTTACAGGTTGCTGTTGGTTGGGATCTTTGGTGAAACAAGACCTATTTTGTATGGAGTTCCACAAGATAGTGTTCTTGGTCCACTGTTATTTTTAGTGTTCAGTATACAAGTGATATCGTTTGCTGGCCTGGAAAACAAGATTGTTCAGCATGCTGATGATGCAACTGTTGTGGGTATAGTAAAGTCTCCACTATGAGAAATGAAGCTATCTCAGCTTCAATAGGGACATGGACCAAATCAGGAATGTTGTAGTTGGTGGGGTATGAGCTGAACTCCAGTAAAACAAAAACACTAGTATTGATTAACAGATCCCGTACAGATTTCCCACCCCATCCTCCTTCAGGTGGATGGAACTATGCTGAATGAGTCTGAAGCTTTCACTAGTCTTGGTGTATCTTTTTATTCACATCTAACTTTTGAGAATCGTCTAATGAAAAAGTTAGGTATTGTTCATAATTCCTCATATACTGTATTTATAACAGTGATAAAATCAATGCAACCTGCTTTAGGTTGTTTGTGCTTCCTTTACTAGAATACTGTTCTCCAGTGTGGACATCTGCTTCTGCCAGAGATTTATCTATTTTAGACAGAGTGGCTCATGGTGGTAGGTTTCTGTTTCCTAATAGTAGCATTTATGACTTGGACCATTGACGGATGATCGCTTGTTTGTCACTTTTTCATAAGTTGTATTTGAACAGAGATCTTCCACATTCACAATTGATTCCCTGATCCCCTTTACCTGCTGAGAGCAACCAGATTCACTGAACAGCAGCACCAATATGCAGTAAATGTGCCTCACTGTCAAACTTCTCATTTCTAAAGGTCCTTTATTCCACACACCATTAGACTGTGGAACAGCCTCCCAGAGGATGTCATGCAATTGGAACTTCAGAAGTTCAAGTGAAGATGCAATGCATTGCTACCCTAATACTGTTCTCCTTGCATTTTAATACATTTTTATCTATTTATTAATTTATTAATTTGCTTTTTTTGTTTTTATAATAAAGTGGATCTCTTCTTTATGTATTTTTCTTCACCTCCTCTTACTTCTTCCTAATGAACCCCATATTTTTTGGAAGCTTGAATTTCAAGTCAATGGCCCATGGGCTTGTTCCATATGAATAGGTTTCATCTTCTGAATAATAATAACAATAATTAGTGAAATAGCTCCTGTTTTCAATAAGGAGACTGACTGATTTCTAATACCAAACATCATTACTTATATAACCCAAATGAGTGATTTGCTATTTTATTTGAAGAATATTTTATAGATACCAAAGTTGTGAAAAATAAAATATAGTAAATCATGAGTAATTCCATTTAAACTATGCTCTGTTTCAAGAGTTGCCAAATATCACTTCACTGAACACTGTATGGATCCAGTGATTAAACAACTTATCCCACTTTTGTGGGCAGCTGTAACTAGATGTCATATTCTACCATCATTCACAGCTATTAAAGTAACTTTTCTCTTTCTGTTTAATAACTAGTAACAAATAGTAGATTAAAATTTCTGCCATTCATTTACTGTTTTTGGGTAAAACAGAGCTAGCAGAGGTCCAATATTCTGGCTACCTTTGATGATTTGGTATATGTAGTAAATGAATTCAATGCTTTTTTAAGTAGCAAAGAATAAACTCAGTCTACAGTATTATGATGCAATTCAAAGGGCTTTCTTATCTCCTGACTTACCCTTTTGAGACAACTTAGTAGCACCTCTTCTGGAATCATCATCTTCATCATCAGAAGCTGCAAAAGTAAATTTTTCACAAACATGAATCATGAACTACAAAAACTCTTTTAAAGCAAATATATGAAAAAAAGATGGTTTTATGAAAAAATTATTTACCTAAGGGTGACTCCATGGGAGAATAGAAATCGCCAATTGTCTCTGTATAATTACTCAGGTAATTCCTCACTGCTTCTAACTGAGGTATCATTGGGTCACCACCTGAATGATGGCCACCACTAGCAGCTGAAAGATATAAACAGAAGAAAGTGACAATAAATTCAAAAAAGATCATTAAATATCATCTACAAAACCCACCAAAAATTCTTGACACAAAAGTCTAAGCTCATTTGTCAATATCACAGAAACACAAACTAATAAGACTTACCTTCAAGAATCCCTTTTTTGCCCTTGCCTCTTGAGGTAAAACACGAGAAAATCTATGAACCAGGCCTCAGCCCAGGCAATAAGGGAAAGATATGAGGATAAGCATCACTTCAAATGGATAGCTTGCTTTCTTGTTCCACTGTCAACAAAAACAATGAAATTAAGATAAAAACCTTATGAATTTTGATTTCCAAAAAAATAGCACACAAAAATCACTAAAGCAATGATGTTATCAAGATCCTGCATATAACAAATAAAAATCCAGTATTTTTACACTGGAAAATAAATAAAAATTCTTATGATAAAATTAATCATTTGGATACTTACCTACTGTTAAAGTTGGCTTATATCTTTGCACCATTAGGTGCTATCACATTCAAAATAAAGAAGAGAATAACACTTGGCTGACCCAGGTGGACTGTCTAAAATCACCTGTTTTCCCACCAGATTGTTTGCGTGCTTGTCAGAATTCTTCTTGACCACCCTCTAAGATGTGAGGAGGCTGGGTGGATTTCCACTTTAAACAGTAGGTAAGTATCCAAATAATTAATTTTATCATAAAATTTCTCATTATTTGGGATGAATCTTACTTACTGTTAAAATCACCTGACTACCACATTGAAAGTTGGGGGGTTAGTGCAGGCAGAATAAACATCCACTCAGTCAGGTGAACTAAAGCTTTATTTTAATAAGAGGAAGAGCATCTAAACATTCTGCCTGTGTGATCCTTCCTCATAAGCAATCCCACCAGACGGTGGATCCACAGCAGGGTATAAGGCCCTTGTAGTGAGACTTGTCAAAGGTTCCGTTACAAGGAAAAAAACTCTATTTCATGGAGTACCAATGACTCATATGACAGACTCAAAAGCCCACAACAACAATCCAAAACTCAAGATAACTACCTTTAGATATGAAGGTAATGATTTTTACATCAAAGTGCACCTTCATGCTCCCCAAACTTGACCCCTGGGATTTCATAACAAACTAACAACAGGAGAAAAAGGACAATTACTCTTGTATTTGGTTCAGGAGAAAAAATTTGCCTCAATAATAGCACTAAGGGCTTTACAATTCTCATATAAATTTCCAATGTGTCGCATATATTGTGAGGCAACAGCTGAGTTACACCTTCATTGAGTTGTGTTGACAACCTTCTCTAGTGAAAGGATTTTTAAGCAAATTAAAGGAAGTGTTTGCCAGTGTATTAGATGTACTTTTTACTTTTAAATGTATCAAAAACTGCCCTGCATCCAATGCAGCCATGTTCTGGGAGATCTGAGCCAACTAAGGGTAGGTACAAAATTATTTCTAACAATAAAACACTGAAAAACAAGCCTAATTAATATGTGCATATAGAGTACAGTATAATGTAAGCTAGGCTATCGTATATGTATACAATATACCATAGTGTAGGCTAAGCTAATTCTTGTTTGTTATTCAATTTCTCTTTGTATTGAATTATCATAAGTCAATCTGCATGAACCTCCAGAATTAAATGTGATATTAATAATTACTATTCCATATATGTATAGAGTATACAGTATGTTTTATAGTGTAGACAAGGCTGCAACCATATATGTCCATAAAAAAGTATCTTGAATACCTAGCGTAGGCTAGGCTATATTCGAGATAAGTTTTTTCCAACAAACAACGGTTTTTCTTAAACCTAACCCCGTTGTAAGTAGGATAATACCTGTATAAGCATTTTTAGAGTTTTTTCTTTGTTTGAACTATCAAAATAGGGAGTTCTAAGTGTTTTAAGGAGGGTTTAAGCATTTGCAGAGTTTAGCTATTTGGAGGGGGGATGCATCTCCCATGAATCCAACGGGGTTTTACTGTATGTGTCTCTTCTGGAGGTTTGAGTTCTTTTGAGAGACAAAAGACAGCCATCAGTTACAGGAAACTGATATGACACTTCCTCAGAGTAGCTGGCCACCTCCCTGCCACCTGACGATCCTCCCAATGTCCTCCCTAACCTGTCACTGAGGCATCTGTTTACAGGTAGTGCTCGAGTTACAATAATTCGTCTTACAATAATTCGAGTTTATGATGGGTTTAGCAATTAATACCGATACGACCATATATAGAAAATATTTTTAAATTTCACACAGGCGCAGGCAATAGCGTACAATAAGGCAGCAAGAGAGACCAACTTACAATAGACCAACTTCTTTTCCTCCAGCTCTTTATTCTATCTTCTAGTTAAAAGAGTAAGAGAATGATAAAAGTACTGTTAGTAACCTTATGCTCTTGTGAAAATCTGTACAGCCATTAACCCTTTAACCTTTAGTATGTATATATACATAGTGCGCCAATGCTGCCTGAGCCGTTTAGTATGTATACAGTAAACCCCAGATATTAGTTCTCATGGTTCGAAGTGGGACTCAACCATTCATGCAGGTTTCTCTGTGGAACATATCTAGCCATCATTGTGGAAAATTCACCAAGGAGACCCTGTATTTTTCACTGAGAAATATTCACTAATTACTGTATTTTCATATAATTTTCATGAATAAATGCATGTTTTTGTGATAAAACTATTAAAATACTCAGGTACAAGCATTTTTACAGGGTTTTTTTGGTTTAAGCTATCAAAATGGGCAGTTCTAAGTGTTTTTAGAGGGTTTTAAGCATTTGGATTTGACCTATTCACGGGGTGTGGGACGCAACGAATCTGGGGGTTCACTGTCCCACTGGAAGAGCAGATGTTTTGACCGTGGCATTTAGTACATAAATCCCTGATCGATTTTTCCTGCCTTCCTTTCAAGGTTACTCCACTAAAATATGTTTTCTCTAGGTCCCATGAAGTCTTGTTGACCATATCCAAACAAAAACACTTCCTCCCAAACCACTGTTTATCATAATTTTCCTGATTTTCTATATCTAATGTGGAATTCGCCAGTCACTTGGCGACATTGCTGTGTAGCTTGGGACAACACTTTGCTGGGCTGAAGTTCGTTCTTACATGGAATTTTGGTCATTCGACGATGGGGTAAGAAGGGCTATAATCCTATCTAATCCAACTTTGTATCGGGTAATGAGCTACTTTCTTCTCTGTTTTTCTTTTCCAGCTCTAACGCAAATGAAAAACAATGAGTAATTGTAGTTTATCGATATTATTCCAAGTGAACTATGAAAAATGTACTCACTTCACTGTTTTATTACTTTACGATATGTTCAGTGCATGTGACTGAACTCCATATGCGCTTCTTTCTGAATGTGGGTGGCTTGAAAAATGCTTTGTTTACTTATTCTAATTTGCTAATTTATTTCATCAATTTAACTTTAGCATTTCATAAAAATTACTTCAGAAGCTGTGTATATTATCTTATGTAAAGCTATATACACACGATATATATATATATATATATATATATATATATATATATATATATATATATATATATGGGTATATATATATATATATATATATATATATATATATATATATATATATATATATATATATATATATATATATATATATATATATATATATATAATAACTAATTGTTGTTACTTATGAATAAACTCGAATGTCATAGATCACAGGGTTAGATCTAGAACGAGCAAACATTCAAACATGAAACAATACATGAAGACCATAATCTCAATGAAACTTATGTATAAAATTCTTGCACAAGAGAATGCTGAAAATTCATCCAACAGTGAGAATGATGAAAGCAACAACAGAGGCTAACACAGTAAAGACAGGGAAATGAGGTCTGTATTTGATGATTGTGAATGGATTGCCAGTAATTTCCGAGCATAAGATTTCATATTTGACAACAGTGGCAGTTTCATTACATCGATAAAGGAAAATCTTTAAAAATAGGTGATGAAATTTATCGGTATCACCATTTTCTTAATCAAATTATCTTTTAGTCATAGAGAGAGAGAGAGAGAGAGAGAGAGAGAGAGAGAAACTATTTTCTTTGTTGTTCTTTACCCTCCTTTGAACACTGGATGTCATAGGCAGTGATTCAAACCTAACAATTTTGGCATTGATAATTCATAACGTTCGAGAATTCTAACAACTATAAAAAGAACAATTAGCATATGTATCAATTAACAGAGACATGATGTTTTATATATACATATGTGTGTGTGTATATGTATGAATGTGTATTTATGTATAGAGATTTATAGTGGACATAGAAACTTTGTAGACACAATATGGGTGTCATTAGCTATGTTTCCAAACTTCCTGATTTATAATCTGACTACAGTTAATGTGCATTCCTCAAATCAAGGTTCTTTAATCTGGTCATAAAATCCTAATTATCCCTCCCCTGGGCTGTCCAGAGGAAAGAGGCCGTTCCGGGACAAGGCCAAGTTAATTTACAAATCTGCCATTACTTGAGGAGTTAATAGTAGTATTTTTTTTTTATTTCACATTTTATCATTTCTTTTCTTTAGTAGTGAGTCTGAGCTAGATATTGGGCATTAGTATAATTTATTTAGGTGATTAGAAACTAGATCATCCTTACCCTACCTTTTGATCAAAGAAGTTTAATGTATGACTTCAATTCTCCAGATTTCAGTTCATTTAACATCTTCATGGTTAGATGTCCCAGAATAAGTGTCAAACTGTTTTCCGTTTCAGACCTAGCAAGGAAAGGTGTGGCAACGTGTCTGCCATATCTGAACGATATCCAAACTTAGGTCAAGGTTTTATGAATCAAATCTGGGGAAAAGTGGCAACGTCTAAAATGTACTACATGTTAGGTGGTCATTTTGGTTTGACTATCATATTGATAACTGGCGAATACATACATTTGTAAAATCGTGATGTAAGTAGTATTGACTGAAATGATGGTTGTTGTTTACCGCTAAAGTTGCCACCCATCCCTTGCGAATTTGATGGGCTTGACATTAGGGCCTGGAATTATAAAGAGTCCTGTTGAAAGATTCCAGTTCTTTCTTTCATTGATGATGGTCGCCGAATTCCCTCTGTAAAGGACGGTCAAAAGTCATGGGGAAAATAAAAGTCGTTTATCTTGCCTGTACAAAAGGATCACTAAATCCGCCATTGTCCATGAAACAAGGAATTGGAATCGGTCAAAGGACTGGGGATAATCCGAGGCATCATTCTCCAACTAATGTTTGAGTGGTTCCACCCACCAAACTCGATGCAGGTGAAAGGAAGGAAAGGAGATAAGAAAACAACAACTGATCATTACCTTCCAAAGATAGCTGAATATGGAGACCGGAGGAGTCCGTTACGCTAGCGTGACATAGAATCATCCCACATTCACCTCCCCGCCAGAGAAACGAATGGGTAAAGGATCTATGTTCATAACATACGGCGGGGCCACACCTAAACCCTAACTTCGAGCTCGATGGGAGGCGAGAGGTATGAGACAGGATTCGAACACGCTCGAGCAAGCGAACCACCCACCCACCACAGCGAGCTGGGGACGATATGGGAGGAGCGAATCCCTCTACCAATAGGAGGAGTCCTGACTGGAGAAAACGCCATCTAGCGTCACCCGCACGAGTCGCAAAGCTGAGGGGGGGGAGGGGGGGGTAGTGAAGAGGAGTAGGCTACCGGAAGGGGAGAGGAGACAAGGAGAACATGACACCCGCTCAACTGCATCCTTCCTTCCCAATGAACTTGGAAGGGAAGCCCACTCCAGGGAGCTACACAGCCCAAAGCCCAACTCCTCCTAGGCATAGCCTAATATAAACCTAACCTAGTATAGGTTAGGAAGGAGAAAGGGGTGTAAAAGGAGAGGAGGAACCAACAGGGAGAGAAATTTTGTGCCGAGAGCCAACCAGGAACGAGTAGGGGATAAGTAGGCGACTAGCCTAGAGGAAACACATCCAAAGAACTCGATTCCCCCGAAATTGGAGGAAGAGGACTAAGGGGCTCACTCTGACCCTAAAACGATCCCTGTGGAAACAGCAACCAAAACTCCCTCAACCTGATCTCCGCACCCAGGGCAAGGGATGGAGCCCACACTACAACCATCATATAAAAACAATCAAAATAAAATTACGTTCACAGGAAGCGTAGCCTACCTCGGCGGGGGAGGCCCACCAGAGGTAAACTACACAACCAAAGACAATAAACAAATAAAATCAAAAATACTAAAACTAAAAGAAGAGCACCATCTTCAAGTATAACATAATAGCCTATGTGACTAAATGAAAAAGAACCCAACCTGGTGGGGGTACTTGGACGGAGAAACTCCCTAAGAGAGGCCGACAGGCCAAAAATGCAAAACAAAAACTAAAATTGGGGGGAGCCACCTCACGGAACCACCAGGAAGGAATTCAAGGGCTAAAATCTATATATATATAGCGACTAGGGAGAAAACTCCGACCGAAAGAACAGAAGGATTAAGCCTCATGGTCGACATGGCTGACCGGGGGCTTGCGTGGCGTCATAAGAAGATCCCAATATTTATGAAAATACGAGACCAAAACAGCCATAAACAGATCAAAACCCCACAAGAAGATGGTACTTAACTTAGAGATGGAAAAGGTGCTCGAAGCCATTGTAGATGAAGTAAAAAACAATCCAAAAAAGGGACGAGCACACAAAAGAAGCGAACGTATCACGTGCTAGAAAATGGAATGAAGTAGGTGGCGCTGGTGTCGCCGTCCTGGCGGGTGTTGAGTGTGGGAGCTGTAACGGCTCACCGCTCTTTTACGGGGGTTTTGATAAGGAGAGATCTTTCGAGTATATTTCCGTGGTAGTGGTATTTCACTCACCCTTCATTATACCGACGTCTTCTAAAGACGATCGACTGGGGTAGTAACCCCAGCTTTCTGAAAGCTCTTTTCTCTGGTATATCTAGCATTGTTATACCTAGAAATTCGTGCTGTAATGGAATTTCACCGGCTGACACGGGACTGAACTCAGAAATAGATTTTTCCTCTGTCAAAATCCCTTTTATACACACACACACACACACACACACATACACACACACACACACACACATATATATATATATATATATATATATATATATATATATATATATATATATATATATATATATATATTTTATAACACACACATATATATATATATGACTTAGAAATTCCATACAGTTTACTTTTATTTAATATTTTTTATTTAGCAAACAGATATGCATTGTGGATAATGTACAATTCATAACAGGAACCTAGGTTTAGCCCAAAGATTGGATTATACAGACTACCAAATGCATGATCTTTTGGAAACAGCTCGAATATTATAACATTATATGGCCTGTCAAATAAAAATCTGATGACTAGTAACAACTATAATTCGAATGACTAATTGTTGTAACCTGTTATTTATAAATTCTAGAACGTCAAACAGGAAAAGTTTTATATACAACAAATAAACTTCCATACATGAAACAATGCCCATGTATCAGTTCTAAGAGAATGTTATTTTCTAAATGTCGCCACCCTGATAATCCTATAGCCAAGGGATAAGTTGATGTTACTATCATGGCTGGAAAGAGTAGATGTATAAATACGTGAAAGTGGTGAAAGGCAAATGGCCGTATATATGTTAACAGTCTTAAATGGGTTAAAAATATATGGAATAACATACAGAAACTGATAAAAAAAAATAGGAGGGTAGTTGCCATGTTGTGTTTTTTACTTTTTGCTGACAGTCTGGGTAGCGTAAATTTTTGCTGACTGCACTCTTGGCTGACAACTGGGGCACCAAAACTGCTTCCTATAGAAAACGGTTATTGGGTTAAACCCTTATCCGCTTTGGAGAAAAGACTGCCAAGGAAATATACTGCTACAGTAAATTTAAGCTGCAAGTTGTAGCTGAAGCTGAGAAAACAATGTTCAAGCTGCTAATGACTATAAATTATCGTGCATAGGCAACATGGATGAAACTCAACCATAAATAAAACTGGAGAGAGCGTAGCCTATTTCAATCAAAATACTGGGCATGAAAGAACACATATTACTGCTGGTTTCACGCCAATAAAAGATAAATACATAAAGCTCGTATTATGATGATGAAATCGAGAGAAAATAGCAAACGGAATCTTGATTTTTTTTACACAAAACAAACATGCCCTAAAATGGCCAGCTGCCAACTGTGAGATTGCTAACTACACTTTGGTGTAATTAGTTGTATAACTACATACTGTATTTATGCGTAACAATGTATTTATTATAATTGTACCTTTTACTCATACTGTTGAGTACTGTAATTATTACTGTTTACCTTTTACTGAAATCTACAATGTATATTTAGTTTCTGTTAAGCTGCCATACAGTTAAGTTTACATAATATATAAAACAACAAATTCTGTGTTCTCCCTTGCCCTGCCATGAAACAGAAATCCAACATGGCGCAGTGATTGATTTTGTTTATGATGTCTACTGTCGTTCAAGAAGTACAGTGTTAAATCTTTAGTACCCGTACACGATGGAGAAGCAAATCGAACAACTGGCAGCACTTGTGGCAAGGCAAGCAGAGATGGCTCATCATGCCCAAGAAGCAGCTACGAAAAGGGAAGAATGTTTAACCGCAATTCTAGAGGGTTTTGCTGGTACCTCGGGACATCATAGGAATCAGTCTCAGGCAAGGGCAGTTCCTGTACCACACTTGTCGTCTTCTGTGTCTCTTAAAGAGTTTGGTTCGTGGCGTCACAAGTATGAGGGACATGCAGTGTTGACAAGAATGTCATCTCTCTCTTGCTGAGCAGCGGTCAGTATTGATTTCCGTGCTGGACGATGACTGGACCCGCACTCTGAGATATGGTCTCTCACTGGATGATGGAGCAGACTTGAAGACTATATTGGATGCCATGGAGTTGCACTTGCGCAACCAAAGGAATGTCATTGTGGACCGACGCGACTTTCATACAAGAGTCCAGGAGTTGCACAAGAGACCCGATGATTTTCTGTGCGGCATTAAAGAGATTGCTTCTTTCTGTGATTTTTGTGAAACCTGCATGGACAGCAGACTACGAGACAGGATCGTCGTTGGAACCAGAGATGAAGAGGCTTTGAAACGTATGTTAGAAGAAAAAAAGCTCACTTTGCAGATGGCTATTGATATTTGCAGAGCATCGGAAAATGCAAATGCCTGTCGTGCTGTTATTCGGGGCAGTGAAAAGTATAATGTTTCAAGAGTGTCCCAATACAAGCAAGGTCAGAAGGCAGCCCATTTAAAGCAGCAGTGCTTTAGATGCGGAGGTGAGTGCCATCTTGATAAGATGGCATGCAAGGCTCTAAACAGGGACTGCAAACAATGTGGTAAGAAAGGTCACTTTGCAGTGGTGTGCAGGTCAAAGGGACAGCCACTGTCTCCTCAGAAGAAGAAAATGAATAATAAAAAGCACGTTCAAGCCTTCAAAGCAGAATCTATATCGTGTCATTGGAGATGTTTACAGCAACTGTGCGTCATCACGTCCAACCCTCAGATTTGCATCAGTACCACTCACCCCAAAGGATCAAGTTCAGTTATGTGGACACCTGACTCTGGAGCGGAGACAACTGTGATAGGACTTGAGAACGCTAAATCTCTTGGAATTCATGAGAGTTCACTGGAGCCGATCATTATGGGTGGTCTCATTGCAGCAGATCGTCGACCTCTAACTAACATGGGTACTTTTGAGGCTTTTTTAACTTTGGGGAATTGTAGTGTGACAACAGTTGTGTCAGTCGTCAAGGAAGTGAAAGGTGCACTTCTGAGCTGGTTTGATTGTGTAGCACTGGGAATATTACCAGAAAACTTTCCAGCGCAAATACAGCATGTTACATGTTCAGTGTCGCAACCACATATAGCATCGAGAACCAGGAAGGTTTTGGAGCCACAAGTGACTTCTAACACACAGGATGTTGTGCAATCTGCAAGTGCCAGCAGTTTGATGTCTGTACCAGTGGCATTGCCAAGATGGCCACACAGCAGAGACCCTACAGAAGCAGAGCGTGCAGAACATGCAGCTTCCATCATTTCTGCTTATCCTCATGTATTTGATGCTTCAGCTACTCTAAGGGAAATGCAGGGAGGTCCTATGAGGATTCAGCTGTCAGTAGATGCACATCCTTTTGCAGTGACCGCACCACACACCATTCCATATTGTTGGAGATCGGATATTAAAGCTCAGCTAGATGACTTGCTTGCTAAGGATATCATTGATGAGGTTGATTACCCCACCGAATGGTGTCATCCGATGGTCCCTATTGCAAAGAAGATGGGTGGTGTGCGGTTGTGTGTGGACCTTACAAGACTTAACTGCTACGTGCGCAGACCTACATATCCAGTTCGATCCCCTCACGATGCTATATCGTCTATGGATGCTGGAGTCAGGTGGTTCACTACTTTGGATGCGAAGATGGGATACTTCCAAATCAAAATTGCTGAAGAAGATCAGGATCTTACTTGCTTCATCACACCTTGGGGACGTTACAAATTCAAATGAGCTGTAATGGGGCTTGTATCATCTGGAGATGAGTACAATCGTCGAGGAGATCAAGCTTTGGGAGATATTCCACGCACTGTCAAAATTGTTGATGATATTTTGTGTATGATTCTAGTTACCGTGACCACTTAGCCCATGTGATCACACTTGTGCAAAAATGTGACAAATTTGGAGTAACCTTAAATCCTGATAAAATTTTCTTTGCTCAACCTAATGTTGAATTTTGTGGTTACAGTATAAATCATGAAGGTTATAGTGTGGATTCTCGGAAGGTGAGAGCTATAGCTGAATTTCCAAAGCCACAAAATATCACTGATCTCAGGTCATTCATGGGTTTAACCAATCAGCTTGGGAGCTTTTTTTCTGCGATTGCAGCTGCTGCACAGCCACTCAGGGACTTGCTTAAACCTCGGAATGAGTGGTGCTGGACCCCTCAGCATGACATGGCTTTCGAGAAAACTAAAGAAGCACTCATAGCTCCTCCTGTTTTAGCTCATTTTGATGCATCTTTACCTACTATGCTTCAAACTGACGCATCCAAGTTGCATGGTATGGGGTTTGTTTTGCTGCAACAACATGGAGAGGCTTGGAAGCTCATCCAGTGTGGATCCAGGTTTCTAACAGATGCGGAAACTAGGTATGCCGTAATTGAGGTTGAGATGGCTGCTGTACTTTGGGCAGTGAGGAAATGCAGTGTTTACTTGGCTGGTTTGCTTTATTTTGACCTGGTAGTAGACCATCGACCACTTATTCCTATTCTCAATTCAAAACTTCTTGGAGAAATAGAGAATCCTCGACTGCAGCGTATGAGAATGAAACTCTGCAGATTTACTTTTGCTGCACGGTGGCAAAGTGGGAAATGTCACAGCATGCCGGATGCACTCTCTCGTTCACCAGTTCAGAGCCTTGCTGAGGACAATGATGTGCTGGATGATGCAGATCCATTGCATGCTGCTGTTGTATTGTCTTTATTAGCTACTTGTGAGGAGGGCATAAGGTTAGCACCTCTACGGGACCAGACGCTGGATAAGATTTGTGATGCTTCTGCACATGATGGTGAATATCTGTCATTACGAGATGTAATAATGAAAGGATTTCCAGATCATAAGCATAGCTTACCAGAAGAGTTGCGAGCATACTGGGGAATTCAGGACATGCTGGCCGTGGATGATGGTTTGATAGTTTATGGACCTAGACTTCTCATACCTCGCAGCCTGCGTAGCGAAACTTTGCAGTGTCTACATGATGCTCACCAAGGAGTGGACCGCACCAAGCGTCGAGCACGCCAGACGGTGTACTGGCCAGGGATTGACAGGGACGTTGAGAATACAGTGAAGTCTTGTTCTCGTTGCCGAGAGCTGTTACCAGGTCAGCAGAATGAGCCTTTGATGCAGGAAGACTTGCCAAGTCGAGTATTTGAGTCTGTGTCTGCTGATTATTTTCATGTCTCTGGCAAGACATTTCTTGTGTACGTTGATCGCCTATCAGGTTGGCGTATGTATCTTCGTGCAATGGATCAACTTCTGCAGCTCAACTAGTTAGTTTGTTGAGGCCAATATTTTCAGACACAGGTATGCCTGTAGTACTGAAAACAGATGGAGGACCGCAGTTCGCTTCATCAACATTGCGGCATTTCCTTGCTCAATGGGGTGGAACACACGCGTGACATCGCCCTATAATCCAAAAGCAAATGGTCATGCGGAAGCTACCGTGAAGATTATCAAGAAGTTGATTTTGACGACCACAAGAAATGGCAAGCTGGATGAGGATGAGTTCGCTGCAAGGGCTTCTGAGCTCAGGAATACTCAACAGTAGATCTCCAGCGCAAATCTTGTTTGGACATCCATTTCCAAGATTCCGGCTCATCATCGTTCATGGCAAAAGAATGCATTTCCTTGCTCAATGGGGGGTGGAACACCCGCGTGACATCGCCCTATAATCCAAAAGCAAATGGTCATGCCAAAGCTACCGTGAAGATTATCAAGAAGTTGATTTTGACGACCACAAGAAATGGCAAGCTGGATGAGGATGAGTTCGCACAAGGGCTTCTTGAGCTCAGGAATACTCCACGGGCGGACAGTAGATCTCCAGCACAAATCTTGTTTGGACATCCTTTGCGTTCCAAGATTCCGGCTCATCATCGTTCATTTGCAAAAGAATGGCAGCGTACAGCTGACGAATGTGACATAAAGGCTGAGTACCTTTGGCAGCAGGCAAAGGAACGATATGATGCCACTGCTAGACCACTCTCTAAGCTGAACCTTGGTATGTACGTGGATCTGCAAGACCCTAAGACAAAACGATGGGATAAACCAGGAGTTGTGGTCGGAATTGGCACGAGGAGGGATTACCTCGTGAAGACTGGGAGTGGGCCCATCTATTGGAGAAATCGGAGGTTCCTACGACCTCATCGCCCTTTTTTGCCAGGAGACATTATTTCTCCGCCTATCTCGGTGTTGGGTGGCGAAGCTTCAGGATATGGAGATCGTAGATCACCTGCAACATCACCTAAGCCTGATACTCAATTATCAGTTGCCTTACCAGTACGACGTAGTGGACGTCAGACACGGGCACCAGAGCGTTTAAAAATAAGATGGGACTCGAAATCATATACTAAATAAGGACCTTAAGATGCCAGGTATCCTTGTATTGCACCTGCCATCTTGGGGGGAGGTGTGAGATTGCTAACTACACTTTGGTGTAATTAGTTGTATAACTACATACTGTATTTATGCGTAACAATGTATTTATTATAACTGTACCTTTTACTCAAACTGTTGAGCACTGTAATTATTACTGTTTACCTTTTACTGAAATCTACAATGTATATTTAGTTTCTGTTAAGCTGCCATACAGTTAAGTTTACATAATATATAAAACAACAAATTCTGTGTTCTCCCTTGCCCTGCCATGAAACAGAAATCACGCCGATAAAAGATAAATACATAAAGCTCGTATTATGATGATGAAATCGAGAGAAAATAGCGAACGGAATCTTGATTTTCTTTTACACAAAACAAACATGCCCTAAAACGGCCAGCTGCCAACGTCATCTATTAACGAAAAACATAACTAAATTAATTTCACAACAAGATATACTTAAGCTATATTTCGACTTAAAAACACTTTGTATAACGAAAAATATCCTTGTCCCATATAAATAAAGTATCTAGAGATTCATTTACACTAACTAGAAGCAAGAACAGCTCTCTGAACTGAGTTAAATGCGGCGAAATAAACATTGCGTGATCGATTCCCAAACCAAAACATTTGATCGTTATGATCACAATTTATAATGCAAAAGCAATATGAGAATATATACAATTGGATACAGTGTAGTAAAGCATAACTTTTTTAAAAATCCATGGAAAAGATGCACATTCGTTATTTGGATGTTTGTATAATACGGTGTTAATATGTGAAAATACAGTATAATTTAGGCTAGGCTACTGTATACGATATACCAAAATGTGGGCTAAGCCTTGTTTGTTATTCAATTTCTCTTTATACTGAATTATCATATGTCAGTCTGCATTGAACCTGCAGAATTAGCTGACACTAATAATTATTATACCATATATGTATAGAGTATACGGTGTAGTGTACCCTAGGCTACCATATTATGTATAGATGATACTGATTACCCTAGTGTAGGTTAGGCCATATTCGAGATACGATTTTTTCAACAAACGATGGGTTTTTTGGAACCTAACCCCATCATAAGTAGGGCAATACCTGTATATTGTCACTCTTACAGATGGAGGAGTCAGCGTGACCTGTTTCGCCAGAGATTCCTTCCGGGTCCAAGGTGTTAATATGTGAAAATACAGTATAATTTAGGCTAGGCTACTGTATACGATATACCAAAATGTGGGCTAAGCCTTGTTTGTTATTCAATTTCTCTTTATATTGAATTATCATATGTCAGTCTGCATTGAACCTGCAGAATTAGCTGACACTAATAATTATTATACCATATATGTATAGAGTATACGGTGTAGTGTAGCCTAGGCTACCATATATGTATAGATGATACTGATTACCCTAGTGTAGGTTAGGCCATATTCGAGATACGATTTTTTCAACAAACGATGGGTTTTTTGGAACCTAACCCCATCGTAAGTAGGGCAATACCTGTATATTGTCACTCTTACAGATGGAGGAGTCAGCGTGACCTGTTTCGCCAGAGATTCCTTCCGGGTCCAAGGCTGAAGTATCTCCCCAACTTTTTTATTCTTTTAGTGAGATCGGTCTTGCATCTTTTTTCTTGTGTGCGACAGCCAAAATTTGTTCACGTTTTTCAATTGCAATCTGAGTATTGGATCTAATATTGGTGCAAACTGCAGCAGACCCATCATGCGTTCTAACTGCTGTCTGGAAACTCTGGGCTGCTCTAGGAACCTTTTGAGGTTTTTCCTTCTTCTGTTCTGAGTTTTGATGGGGAGAGACAACAGGTCCTGAAGAGTATCCCAACACTGTCCCAGCCACTGAAAGCATCTGCTGGGCATGAGGTGGGATTTTTTCCAATTTATTATAAAACCTTTTGACTGGAGTTTGCTGACCACTGCTCTTAGGTTTTTCAAGCATTCTTTTCTTGTGGGCCCCATATTAAGCAGTTGTCTAGGTAAGCTATTAGTTGTACTCCATCTTTCCTGAGTTCCTGGACAACTACCATTGCTAATTTTGTAAAAATTCTTGGGGCAAAGTTTAGTCCAAAAGGCATGACTTTGAACCTGTACGTCTCTTTCCCATCCGAAACCCTAGAAAGGGGCGAAAGGGAGTGGCAATAGGGGCGTGCCAGTATGCATCTTTCAGATCTATAGAAACTGTCCAATTCCCTTTTGGAATGACTGAACGTACTTGAGCAATGGTAGTCATCCAAAACTTTTGGCAATCAATGTACTTGTTCATTGCTGACAGGTTGAGGATCACTCTTTGTTCTGAGGAATCCTTTTTGGGAACACTGAAGAGACGTGCTTGGTGGCGAATATATGCATGTTTCTCTATAGCACCTTTTAATAGGGCCTTCTGCATGTAATCTTCCAGTGAGGGGTTTGGTGCTTGAAAGAACCCCTTTAAAGGCGGGGAGGATGAGACCATTTCCACCCCAGCCCGTTGAGAATAATGCTGTGTCCCCAAGGAGAAGACTTCCATTCCTTGTGGTGTCTTTGGAGCCGACCCCTGACCAAACAATTCCTACTGATATCCCCCTCTTCCTCTACCTTTTCCTTTGATAGGCATTCCGGGCATTGCTTTTCATTTTCCTCTGTAAGATGGATTTTGGTCCTTGTGAAAAGGATGTCTTTGCTGATATGGTTGTTGCTGTCTGTTTGAAGGGGGTTGTCCCTTCTGACCACCTGCCTGTTTATGAGGAAAAGTTTTGGAGGTGACTGCAGGCTTATAAGATTTTTTATCAAAGCGAGCGTTTTTTTGAATTGGGTAAAGGGAAATTTCAGGTTTTTTGTTTCCTGAATTCTTTTCCCAGAAGAGCGTACACTGTACAATTTTGTTGGCATGCTTGCTTGTTGACTTTGAGTTATAACGGAATCCTCAAACAGGTCCTTACAGAATGGGTTAGACTGTAATAAAGCCATCACATTGGGAAGTGACTTGTTGGAGCCTTGCAATGCTTCAATTCATGCTTTTAAACATCTGTCTAAAAAGCCACAGTGCTTCCCATAGGGTTCTCATAAGACTTTTAGCCACAACAGCAAAAAAGTGTCCTGGCCAATTCTAGCAAGGTGGAAGAGGTTAACAAACTAAGGAGAGTCCTTGCACAGAATTCTGACAAAGCTGTCTCATCTGAGATTCTTCTCATAGGGGTCCCAAATTGTTGAGTAGCAACATCCAAGGGGGGCTTTTTCCTTTCAAAAGGGAGTTGAAGTGTTGCCCATTCCTTGGTGGAATTTTTCAAAACTGGGAGGGCTGTGGCGAATGGTTTTAGTTCTAAAATTGGCTCCCATTTTCTAGTTACTACATAATTCTGAAAGTTTGTCTTCACATGGTTAATTATCTTAAAAGTGAAGGGACAGAAGGCTGGGGGTACTTGGTGAGCAAGTTGGGTTTTATTCATAATGGGAGTATAGATCCACCTACCACTGACCTGGTAAAGGGTGTCATCTACTGTATAGCTTTTAATGCTCTATTCCCACATAAGAGAACTGTTTCCTTTTGAGGTTTCTCCATGTCTGGCAAAGGTGGTATCAGGTGCATATCTGTATTAGGGAATGCTGCCCTGTCTCTAGACTCCACATGTACAACGTTGATCATGGTTTTTCTCTCATTAATTAGATACTTGCCCATGGTTAGCTGAGGGTTGTGTCCCTGATCCTTCTGGGTTCACCAAGGTCATTTTGGAAGCAATATCAACTTCATTTGTAAGAAAATCACCTCCAAGAGGAACTTCCTTCATTTCCTTTGCTTAACCTGGGAGGTACTGGGACTGATGTTCTGGGTTTTAGCCCAAATACAGATCTTCTGAGAAGGGGTTAAATATTTGCTGCAGGAGTTCTGCCGGAAAGATATAATCTCCCCCTTCCTCCCCCTTGCTGAACCCTAGGACTCATCGTGACAGCTTAACCCTCTAACGCCGAGCCTCTATTTACAAAAGTGTCTGTCATGCCATGTGATGTGTTAGGGAGTTAGCGCGAAGCGAGAAAAAGTTTTTCAAAAAAATCACAGTGCGCTTACGTTTTTAAGATTAAGATTTCATTTTTGGCTCCTTTTTGTCATTGCCTGAAGTTTAGTATGCAACCATCAGAAATGAAAAAAAATATCATTATCATATATAAATATTGGAATATATGACAGTGCAAAAGAAAATTTCATATATAATTGTATACAAATCGTGCTGTGAGCAAAACGGTTGAAGCTAATGAGTTATTTTTTTGTCTTTGTATTGTACACTAAATTGCAATGATTTTGGTATATAACAAATTGTAAAACGATCAAAGCAACACAGAGAAAATATTATCACAAAATGATGCATGAATTCGTAACACGCGGACGTAGAAAGTTTTTTAAAAAATTCACCATAAATCGAAACATTGTGCTAGACTTCCCGTTTGTTGCAAAATGAAGGTAATTGATTGAATATTACTAAACTGTAAGTGTTTTAGCTTACAATTGCAGTTTTCAACCATTTCAGTCGAGTTAAAGTTGACCGAAAGTAGAATTTTTTCTATTTATTGTGATTTATATGAAAATAATTCAAAACTGATAAAAGCTACAACCATGAGTTATTTTTTGTTGTATTCTACATGAAATTGTGCACATTTCCATATATAAAACTTTATGTAACAACTAAAATAAAACGGTGCAAAAATTACGACAAAGTGACGAAAGAATTTCCGAGATGTTCGGCCGAGTTACCGCGTGGGTGTAAGGAAAAAGTTTTTTTTCAAAAATTCACCATAAATCAAAATATTGTGCTAGAGACTTCCAGTTTGTTGCAAAATGAAGGTACATGATTGAATATTACTAGAATGTAAGAGTTTTAGCTTACAATTGCGTTTTTCGATCATTTCAAGTTGACCGAAGGTTGAAATTTTGGCACTTATCGTGATTTATATGGAAATATTTCAAAACTGATAAAAGCTACAACCATGAGTTATTTTCAGTTGTATTCTACATGAAATTATGCACATTTTCATATATAAAACTTTATGTAATGACTAATATAAACCAGTGCAAACATTACAACAAAGTGACGAAAGAATTTCTGAGATGTTCAGCAGAGTTACCGCGTGCGGATGTAAGGGAAAAGTTTTTTCAAAAATTCACCATAAATTGAAATATTGTGCTAAAGACTTCCAATTTGTTGCAAAATGAAGGTACATGACTGAATATTACTAGAATGTAAGAGTTTTAGCTTACAATTGCGTTTTTCGACTATTTCGGTCGAGTTAAAGTTGACCGAAGGTTGAAATTTTGGCACTTATCGTGATTTATATGGAAATATTTCAAAACTGATAGAAGCTACAACCATGAGTTATTTTCTGTTGTATTCTACATGAAATTACGCACATTTCCATATATAAAACTTTATGTAACGACTAACATAAAACGATGAAACATTACGACAAAGTGACAAGAGAATTTCCGAGATGTTCAGCCGAGTTACCACGTGCGGACGTAAGGAAAAAGTTTTTTTTTTTTAAATTCACCATAAATCGAAATATTGTGCTAGAGACTCCCAGTTTGTTGCAAAATGAAGGTACATGATTGAATATTACTAGAATGTAAGAGTTTTAGCTTACAATTGCGTTTTTCGACCATTTCGGTCGAGTTAAAGTTGACCGAAGGTTGAAATTTTGGCACTTATCGTGATTTATATGGAAATATTTCAAAACTGATAAAAGCTACAACCATGAGTTATATTCTGTTGTATTCTACATGAAATTGCACACATTTCCATATATAAAACTTTATGTAACGACTAATATAAACTGGTGCAAACATTACGACAAAGTGACGAAAGAATTTCTGAGATGTTCAGCCAAGTTACCGTGTGCGGACGTAAGGAAAAAGTTTTTTTTTTTTTTTAAATTCACCATAAATCAAAATATTGTGCTAGAGACTTCCAATTTGTTGCAAAATGAAGGTACATGACTGAATATTACTAGAATGTAAGAGTTTTAGCTTACAATTGCGTTTTTTTACCATTTCGGTTGAGTTAAAGTTGACCAAAGGTTGAAATTTTGGCACTTATCGTGATTTATATGGAAATATTTCAAAACTGATAGAAGCTACAACCATGAGTTATTTTATGTTGTATTCTACATGAAATTACACACATTTCCATATATAAAACTTTATGTAACGACTAATATAAACCGGTGCAAACATTACGACAAAATGACCAAAGAATTTCTGAAACTTTTGGCTGAGTTACGCGCAAGAGACGTAAGGAAAAAGTTTTTTTTAAAAATTCACCATAAATCGAAATATTGTGCTAGAGACTTCCTGTTTGTTGCAATATGAAGGTAAATGATTGAATATTACTAGAATGTAAGAGTTTTAGCTTACAATTGCGTTTTTCGACCATTTCGGTCAAGTCAAAGTTGACCAAAGGTTGAAATTTTTTGTAGTAGACGTACGGTACGTCCACTCAGCACCCAACAGACAATTTTAGTCGACGTACGATACGTCCAGTTGGCATTTAAGGGTTAAAACGAGTGGTTTTGTCCTCAAAACTTGCTGCCAACAGCACACTGCAAATTTTGCACATATCTGGCGACCAAGAAAATTTGTCTTGTTTTTTACAAGGACTATGTTCATAGCAGGTGGAATGGGCCATACCCAGTGGCAAAAAGCCTATCTGCTATGGAACACTTGAGCTGAGGGTCCTGCATAATGGTGGCCCTGTAGTGAAAGAACCAAGTTGTTATTAGAAAATAATTAGTATAAGCTGTTTTAGTAAGGGACACTTTTGTAAAACCCTGTATTGTTAGCATATTGCATCTTACAGGTCAGTTTGATTACTAGTGTGTAAATGCAATACCTTTTATAAAATATCTACATTAACTCAAACCATTTTAGGTTTAGGTTAATTTTGAACCACATTAGTCTGTATTACTTAAAATGGCTACGTGAACTAATTTGTTTAACTAACCCAAGCTACTGTTTTATATGGCTTAGGTTAATCCTTCTAGTATAATCTATGTTAACCTAAGCATAGAAGAATTCTTAGAGGATTCTCGCTTAACCTATTCTAAGCTGCTTCTTTTTCTAGGTTTATTTAAAAACCTAAGGACAAATATTAATCCTCTTATAATCTGGTTTTTGGTTTTATGTAGCCGAGACTACCCTTTTGTCTGATACTCAGCCACGCTGTTTCTAAATTGACAGTAGGATATTCCCTTAAAAAGGAATTTCTACCCAATCTGGTTAGGCTATGGCCTGTTTTAGGTTTATATCACCTGTAAGGGTATAGGCTTCATAAGATCTTACCAGTGTTATTGATCCTAGAATACTGTTTATATGTACTCCTAGGCTTATTTGTTCTTTCTTAGCCTAGTATAGGGTATTAACTAATACAAAGTTTTACAAATCACTCTTAAATGTATAGGCTATATAAAACCAGCAACTTACTAATATGTAAACTTACAGTTAGCCTACTATTTTTGTCTAACCAAGGTGTTTGTATCCAACCCTAGACTATTTGGTCTACTATATAAAATAGTAACCCAATAATGTATAATCTTATAACAAGGCTATCACTTACTCTAATCTAGGATACTGCCTAATCTGGATTATTTAATTTTTACGTAAAACACAATTGCCTTAGTATGTAGCCTTAAGGCTAGGCTACCATCTCATCCAGCAGAGGTTACTATTTTCATCTAGTCCTAGATTACATGGTGTAGGAAAATTATTTAGTCCAATAATGGGATGTTTTGTAAAAGTTTATCGCTTCACCTAATATAAGATACTGCCTAGTCCTGGATTATTTTAGATCATGCTTAAGTATACAAGCTATATAAAGGGAAAATTTCTGTAGCCTGTTTATCAAATTCTAGGGTCCTTGATGTAAACTAGGCTGCTGCCTAGGACCATAAAGGAATATGTCTTAAAAGGTTCTTACCTTAATTCAGGTTACTACCTAATCCAGGTTATTTAAATCACCTTTAGTATGTGTAATCCTAGGTTATAGGCTACAGACAACATGTACTGTAGTTAAATTATTCACACTGAATTTGTTAGGCTACCATCTTACGTAGGCTACTGCCTAGGCTATTGCAGACATTATTATCTGAAAGGATTATCTAAATTAATAATAAATTTTGGAACATTTCTTTAGTTAAAACTTCTAAATAGAATTATCAAAAATAACAGAAATCGTGAGAGAGCACCAACCATGTGCTTGGAAAACCATTTCCGGTTTCCGGCTTCCGTACACAAAATAAACGTTTATTCCACAGTTTAAACGAACAATTTTTAACTGGAGCTTAAAAATAAGCACTTAACTTTCAAGTTTTGATGTTTCCATGATTCTCGCTGATGAATAAATCTGAAATCAAGGCGATCTTGTGAGGAGCACTGAAACATCGAGAGCACAGTTTCAACCAGCAGAGGGTAATGGAGCAGGTCTTTTGCCTGCCCTGGTCATAAACAAGATGGCAGATGTGCATACGCAATAGTCACTTCTTGCAGTTTTTGGTGTAGGAAAAACTGGGTTCAGCTTCACTGTAGATAAGGGAAAATGCCCTCTTATCTTGAGTACATTATACTCTATCACATGTCATAATGTTTTCAATATGACACAATACCCAGCTATAAGACCAGGCTAAAAAATATTTGTTTGATACTAGTCTAGTCACCATGGAGCACGGCACACCTTGAGGGGTAACTCCTTGAGGATGAAACAAGCGACTACACTATCAAAAATATGTATACAGTATTTGTTTTGGATATAGTAGTAAACCCCCCGCATTTGCGATCTCACGATTCGAGGGATTTTCTGTGGAACATATCTATACGTTATTCACGAGACATTCAGCAATTCACAGACTTTTTCATAAAAAAATATTCACTAATTAGTATATTTTGATGTTATTTTTGTTACTAAATACATTTTTTATAATAAAAAAATTATTTACTAATTTTTTTTATTAAGATTAATAGGCTTAATTAATAATAATAACAATAATAATAATAATAATAATAATAATAATAATAATAATAATAATAATATACTGTAAGATTAAATATGTAATAAGATGAAATAGTGCAAAACTCAAATATATGCATTTTTTGAGGGTACATTTATTATGATAAAATAATGATTTACAGTACTAATTTTCAAATACAGGCAGTTCCCGGTTATTGGAGTTCCGTTCTGGGGGTGTGATAATAACCGAAAATTGCTGCTAAATCAGCAATTTTCGGGGCTTATCAGCACCGAAAAGTGCCAATATTCGGTTACCGGCACCTCTGTTAGGTATGTATTGGCACCAACACCCAATTATTGGCACCGATAAGTGGAAATCGGCGCTGAAAATTGCCAATTTTTGTCGCTAGATACGCACCGTAAAACCAGATTGCCGTTAACCGAGCCTGCCATTAACCAGAGACTCCCTGTATTAATATTAAGTTTAATAAGATTAAATATTAAATAATAAAAATAATAACTTTCTCTTCTCTCTCTCTCTCTCTTACTGAGATGAGAGAATTTTTATGGTATGTTTAATTGTTTTGTATTATAAATAAATGATTTACCTAATAATAAGTGCTACTTTTCAAATAATAATAATAATAATAATAATAATAATAATAATAATAATAATAACAATAATAATAATAATATAATAATAATCATATACTGTAATTACATTTATACATTTCTATAGTACGTTATGAAAAATTTTAAACAAACAAATTCCAATCCCAATCTTTTCCTCAGTTTCAGAGCTCAGAGGGGAGGGTGAACCTGTCAAAAATGTCAAACATAATTTGACAAGTCCATCCTCCCTCCCTGAGCTCCAAAATTCAGGAAAAGATTGGGGGTTGAATTTGTTTAAAAATTTTCATAACTTACCATAGAAATGCATAAATGTTGTAATTACAGTGTATTATTATTATTTGAAAATTAGCACTTATTATTAGGTAAATCATTTATTTATCATACAAAACAAATAAACATACCATAAAAATTCTCTCATCTCAGTGAGAGAGAGAGAGAGAGAGAGAGAGAGAGAGAGAGAGAGAGAGAGAGAGAGAAATTATTTTTATTATTTAATGTTATTATTCAATCTTATTAAAACTTAATATTGATATTTGAAAATTAGTACTGTAAATCATTATTTTATCATAAAATGTACCCTCTAAATAGATGTTGTCACAACGCAATCAAACCAATTTCTCTTTTTTTTTCCTTTCTCTCTCTCTCTCTCTCTCTCTCTCTCTCTCTCTCTCTCTCTCTCTCTCTCTCTCTCTCTTAGGAAAAGATACTGCAAAATGCACTGTTTGTGTGTGTGTGTTCATTGCGTTTTAAAAATGCATAGTAAAGGTGATACATCTTTGGAAGACAAAAAAAAAATTTTTTGGTGTCAGTTGCTTAAAAAGAAATAGATTAACATTCCCCGACAGATTAAAGGGATAAACTCATTCTCTCTCTCCCTCTCTCTTTTGCCTGTGCCAACACAAAGGTTAGAAGCACATATGTATATATTTTTAAGGGTACTAATGTTTAAGATGACTTTGAAATGATATTAATTATATAATTTCAAAGATTAGTACAGTACAGTAATACAATAAAGGGATTTTGACAAAGGAAAAATCTATTTCTGAGGAAGGCCCGTGTCACCCGGTGAGATTCCATACTAACACGAATTTCTAGGTATAAATTGCTAGATATACCAGAGAAAAAAGAGCTTTCAGGAATGCTGGGGTTACTACCCCCAGATCGAGCGTCTTCCCTAAGGAAGACGTCGGTATAACCAAGGGTGAGTGAAAGGATCACAACCACAGCGCTACACTCGATAGATATCTCTATGTCAAAACCCCCGGAAGAGAGCGGTGAGCCGTTACAGCTCCCACACACAGGCGTCCCCCAGACCGGCGACACCAGCGCCACCTACTTCATTCCAGGCTAGCACCATCCCCAGGCTTGGCATGTGCAAGTAGGGAGCGGAAGCCACTTCTGGGAGGGTCACGGGTGACACGGGGCCTTCCTCAGAAATAGATTTTTCCTTTGTCAAAATCCCTTTTCTGAGTCCAGCCCCGTGTCAGCCGGGTGAAATAGTGATAGAGAATCATGCCAAGACTGCAAACTACGAGGAAACAAGGTAATCTGAAGAAAAACACAAGCTATGAAAATGGCTTTAATGAGGATATCTCACATGAAAAATGAATATTAACTGAAAAGTACAGTAATACAACCTTAAAATTAGAGTAGAAAGTCAATACACCAAACAACATGGCAGGGAAATACATCAAAAATACTTAAGACTATAAGGCAAAATACATTCAAAAATACTTAAGATTAAGGAGTAAATATGAACTTATAACTAAACACAAGAGAGACATCTACAACATGAGAAAATATATATATGATGTACATGGAGCAAAATAAAAACAGCCCAGTACCCCAAAGACAATCCAGAATCATAACATGTCAAATTACAGTTCCCAAATATAAAAAAAGACAATAATAATATCAATATGAGGAGCAAGGCAGTGAGGCATGATCAACAAGAAGGGCAAGCAGAGAAGTAAATGAGGCAGGCGGGCGGGGGTTGGGGAAGGATAAAGGATGATGGTTAATTAAGGTGGGGAAATGACACTCCCACAGCCACTGTAGAAAATTTCAGGGCTTTGAGTGATTTTAAATAATGGCGTTTAAACACTAGAGGTGATTTCCAACCCGTATATTTGGTAAGTTCTGAAAAATCCATATTATGAAAGTAATTAGTGGAAGTAGCTACTCTTGCGAATATCATGAACCTTAGGAACTGAATCCGGGTTAGCTTGTTTAATGAAATACAAAATTTGTTGCCTTATTGAATTTAACGATTGAGTACCACCTTTCTCCCTGATAAAAAGAGGACCCGACTTACACTGTGGAGTTCTTAAAAGGTAAGACTTTAAGAAATAGACTGGGCATAAGGACTGGTCCTGTGGAAGGGGCACCACCTTCCAAGGAGACCACCTGTCTTGAGGGTCCTCATTTTTGGCTAAAAATCTATGATCAGGAGAAAGGAGGGCTTCTCCGGTCGGGAGGAAACTAACAAAATCATCACCTCTAGAGAGAGCCGACAGCTCTGAGATTCTGGCACCTGAAGCCAAGCTAATCAGAAATAAAGTTTTCCTTAACAGATCCAAATAAGTGCATTGAGAGTTGTCAATCTTGGATGCTAACTTAAGTACATCATTGAGGAACCACGTAACAGACTGTGGGCGTGATACGGGTCTCAGACGAGCGCATGCTCTAGGAATAGATGAAAAGTAGGAATCTGTAAGGTCAATTTTGAAACCATATAAGAATACCTTCTTCAGGGCTGACTTAGCTGTGGTAATAGTGGCCGGGGCAAGGCCTTTTTCAAACAATGATCTAAAGAAGGTAACTGCTAGGTTAGTAGTCATGGTTTGGGCTTCAGATGTCTTCAAAAAGGAGGCCAATTTCTTGACTGCTGAGTCATATTGTCTGAGAGTAGAATCTCTCTTGTCTGATTCTAAAAACAGTGTGTTAATGGGGTCAATGTTTGTTCCCTTTTGAGCTGCGAACTTTATAAAGTCCATAAAACTAGGGCATTCTGAATTCTTGAGGAAGCTGACACAGTCTTGGTTTGTACTGTTTGGGTCGGTTTGGGATTGGGAATCAAGACTTACGCAACCCAAGTTCCTGAAGAAGAGGGAACCAATTGCTCTTCGGCCAGTACGGGGCTACCAGGGCTGGTTGACCTTTGAATGACCTGAGTTTGTGCAGTACTTTCAACAGCAAATTTATTGGGGAAACAGATAAATCTTCTCCCAATTGTTCCAGTCTATGGTCATTGCGTCCGTGGCACGCCTGGGGATCCAAGTTCGAGCCACATAACAGGGAAGCTTGAAGTTGCTCTCCGTCGCGAACAGATCCACTTGGAGACCCGGAACCCAGCGGCAAATCCAATTGAATGACTCTGTCCAGACACCACTCCGTCTCCAACGGGTGGCCCTGGACAGGTGGGGAATCCGCCACCATAACGTTCCGCACCTCCGCTAGGTGGGTGGCTGACAGATGCCAGCTGTGCTTGTTCGCCAGGGAGAAAATAGCTACCATAACCTGGTTCACGTTGAAACGACCTTGTACTTTTGGTTTGGAGCCCCTGTTGATGCAATGAACTACTGGGTGGAACACAGGCTGCTGTCAACACCAGCCTGATATGAATCTGAGCCTGACATTGGGGCTGTTTTGTCTTTAATTTTGCTTTAAGGTTAGAAATATTCTTTCGCCATATGCTGTTTTGCTTCCAAGGGTGTTTATATGGAACCGTTGAAACACTGTGGAAAACCACGTTCCAGGAAGTTGTACTTTTGTTTTGGCCAAATACCCTCCCCAGCCGCTTAATGAGAATTGCTGTCCGTGCCAGTTTTTGAAATACTAGCGCCGGAGGGGGAAACTGGAGTGGAACTGTCTTGGACAGGCCATCCGACTGTGGACCAAGTAGAGTCAGTCTCGCTACCGTTTAAAATCTGGGAATGGAGAGACCTTGTCTCTTTGCTTGACATTGGCTCGAACAACCGCCTTGAAACACTCTGTTTATGTCTTTTAATTTTGCTTTGCTAGGACTTTAAGAGCAGGTCCATCACTGAGGCAAATTGAAGAGACCTGAAGGACCACTGGTTCTTTCTTGGGTCCGGCGGGATGCTGATTTGTTTTTCAGAAATTTTCTGGCTGGACTTGCCTCTAATCTCCTTCCCCGCTTGGGAGGCGGGAGGATAACGTGTAAGAGGACAGATCCCAGGAATGGGCTGGAGACCCAGCCATTGTTGGGATGGGCTTTGAGGTGGAGGGCTGGACTCGGGAGTCAGGCTGATGGACTTCTCTCTGTTCAGTTGAAAACCTAAGGCTGAGACTCCAGGAAGTTGATGTACGTGGCTACTTCTTCTTCTGGGGCCTTCCGACATTCTTCAGAACTGTTGGGCCCAAATTATCCAATCGTCTGGCAAAGATGAACGCTGCACTCAAGCTTAGCCATCATGAAATCAAAAAGGTCTGTCTGAAACCCTGCTAACAGGATTTAGCCAAGACCTGAAAGAAGGCTCGTCTGCACAGGAGACGGCAGTCGCTTCTGTGAGGCAGACGGAGTTCAACGACCGGGCTAGCCTAGTCCGGGCCTCAAATTCAGCCTTCAGCAGGGCTTCCGGGAGCTTAGGAAGCTGCTCGCTGAATTGGGTTGATGCATTGTAGCGCCCAGCTTTCACACAGTAAAAGTGGACGGAGCGTCAACCCAGAACACCTCACCCCTGGGAATACCAGGGATGTGGAGTCTGTCTCCTTAGTTGAAGCAAGGGATTGCCGTCAAAGCACGCTCGAGCCCCATTAGCCAGAGCCACTTTGTTTTAGGCAAGGAGTCGGCAACTTATCACCCAGGGCGAACATGGTATAGTTGCCCTTGAAAGGTGTAAGTTTCGTGTTGTCTGCCTGCCACTCCGTCAGAGTGCGCAGGAGAGCCGACTGAGCTTGGTCCCTAGGGAAGATCACTGTCTCTCTAGGGACCTTGTCTGAGCGTACCCAGGCTTCTTCTGTCAGCCTAACGAAGCCTGGCTAAGGGGGCAGGAGATCGGGAGGAAAGAACTCAAGTTCCTCTAACCGTCTCGTGCCAAGACCTTCAACAGTCATCAGAGTACCCTTGTGTTGAATAGCACGGAGGGCAAAATGCCAAGGGAGCGCGTCAAAAAGGAGGGAGATCAGCCGTATCAGGAATAGCATACTGCGGTTCGACTCCGCCAGGCGAGCCATTCCCGCCAGTATGTTATCATGGCTGGTAAGTTTTTCGGAGATCTTCGAAACTTAGACTCGACCTCCGCCGAGAACCTCTCGAACAACTGGTTTGCAAACGCCCCGGATCAAAGGCAGGCTGGCGAGGAGGGCTTGGTTTTGATGCCCTCTTACTCTCGGCGCCTTTGCCGGAGGTACCAGGTTTGCTCCCGGAGGCTACAGGTGCGGAGACCTTAGCCTTCGACGGGGAAAGGCGATGCTTTCCTGGAAGACGAGGACTTAAAGCCCTTCGCCTTCCATGAAGTCTTCAGCTTCAGCTTGGGGACAGCTGATGGAGCCCTGTCACCCAAGGTGGAAGACTTTGCAAAACCTGTAAAAGAAGAAACAGAGGAAGAGAGGGAGTCAAAAAAGGGGGCCCGCCCCCGCAACCTCACTTACCTCGCTACCTACCACCTGGTCCTGTTCCGTATTCATTGGTTCCAGGTCCAAGTCTAACGCGGCGACGTCCTCCGATACCTCCGCGTACAGGATGTCCTCTTGGGGTGGCTGGGTCGCATCCCGGATCTGCTGGATGATAGGGGTGGCCAGTTCTTCCGGAACCGCAGCCGCCACCCGGGCGCCGGGGTAAAGCAGGTCCCTCAACTTCGCGTCGAGGACATAAGGCTTCCCCGACGGAATGTTTCTCCGAACCCAGCCACCCAGGCGCTTAGAGAGACTCAAGAGAAGTCTTCTTGGAGGACTCGTCCACCTGTAAGAGAACGGACAATTAGGGTTGAACGGAAAGTAGGTTCGAAAACCATATAAGCACTACATCGATATGAGAACGTAATAAGAAGAAGCTATATCTTACCGACTCGTCCTGGATGCCAGCGCACAGAGCTTAAGCAAACCTCACAGCCGCCGGGTGCCAGACAATTAGGTCATCTAATCGGACCGCACAGCCAGTGTGGGTCCGCACACCACGTGTCCATAGGGTTGCTGAGAAGCGGTGCACCCTGGCTCCTCACAACGAACAGTCTGTAAGTGTAAAAAGTACATGAACCTACCACTCTAAGTAACCTAAAGCTGGAAGGCCAGGGTATTTCAGCTTACTACCGGAATGCTCCGGTGGAGAGAAAACCCCTCGTCAGGGACGAGACCACCAAGCCATAAATTAAACAGAGTGGAAGGCAAGATACTTCCGGTCACCGGAATACTCCGGCGGAACGGAAAGTTTGAGACAACAGGGACCCACCACAAGGGCTGCCAGCAAAAAAGACGGCGGAACCCCAGGGTAGAGCACCGGACTCAATAAACATATAAAATAAGTATAGTGGCGGAGTGAGAAGCTCACTCCGCCAGATAATATATAATATATAATATACAAGTAATATAATATACAAGTGATGGTAAAAATGAGAAAATCCACTCCGGAGACCGGAGGTATCCCTTCTTTCTCATTCACTCCCCCTCTCTCGAACCTCCCCGCCAGGAAAACAAGGTGGGTGAGGTGCCCGTCATGAAAGGCCAAGTATAACATAAGCCGGAGCAGGCGTCATCAACCCAGCACAGCAACCCGACGGAGAGTGAATAAGATCAAGGAGAGAATGTTCGAAACCCACTCAAATTCGGAGAGAGGTAAACGAAACATCAAAACAAACACAGCGCTGCCGGGGACTAGTTCTGGGAGGGAGCGAATCTCTCCACCAGAGGGAGTCCCCAACTCGGAGAAAACGCCATCTAGCGTAACCCGCACGAGTAGGGCAAGAGCTGGTTGGGATGAGGGGGGGGGAGGGTGGTTGGGTAGGGAAGAGGAGTAGGCTACGAGAGTGAAAACAGGAGACAAGGGAAAATGATTCACCCGCTCGACTGCAAGCACACGCCATGCCAAGAATATAATATGAGCTTGGTAGGACAAGCCTACTCCAGAGGGAAGGGATGCGACCAAGAACTCAACGCCCAACTCCTGACTAGGCAAAGCCTAGATGAATACCTGAGCTTAGGCCTAGCCTAGGCTAACGGCAGGATTAAGGGAAGGGTGGAGGAAGGGAAAACAGGGAGAGAAATTCTGTGCCGAGAACCAACCAGGACCGAAAAGAGGGGGGGCAAAAAGGCGAATAGCCTAGAGGAGGCACACCCAATGAACTCTACTCCTTCGAAAAGAAGGGGGAGAACAAAGGGGCTCACTCTGCCACCCCCAAAACGGCCACAGAGGAAACAGCAACAAAACTCCCTCAACCCGATGAACCACTCCACACCTAACCTATGAGGAGGGCGAGAGGACAAGGAAGCAATACGAGCCTAACATGATAGGCAAGGGAGAAAAACCCACACACGACATAAAATAAAAACCATCACACAATAAACATAAGAATAATTCTAAGAATAATTTCTAAGAATAATGTGCTCATGCGAGGTGCGTAGCCTACCTCGGAGGAGCGGCTAGTCCTAAAGCTGCCGCTACCCCGAAGCGGTAACAAAATATATATAAATAGCACCAACGCCAAAATATAATAATAATAATAGTAAATAATTAAGACCAACTAGGAACTCAACCTGGGGGGAGACCTAAGCGGGGTATGACGGGGACCCTATAGGGACTCGTATGGGGTTCATAGAAAAATTAAACAAAACTCCAATAAAACCACCGCAGGAAACACCGCCAGGAAGAGATCCGGGGGAACAGATAAGAAATATAACGACAAAGAGACAACCCCGACAGAAAAGACTGAAGGGGTCGCCTCACGGTCGGCATGGCTGGCTGGGGGACGCTGTGGTGTCATAACAACAATCTCATAATTGTGAAAAAAGGGACAGATGCAGCCAAACTTATCGAAAAAACCCCACAATAAGATGGTACTTAACTTGGAGATGGTAAAACTGCTTGAAGACATGTCGAAACAGTTGAAAAAACACCAAAAAGGCACAAGCACAAAAATTCTGAGGGTATCAGTCACGTGCTAGAAAATGGAATGGAATGGAATGGAATGAAGTAGGTGGCGCTGGTGTCGCCGGTCTGGCGGACGCCTGTGTGCGGGAGCTGTAACAGCTCACCGCTCTCTTCCGGGGGTTTTGACATAGAGATATCTATCGAGTGTAGCTCTGTGGTTGTGATCCTTCCACTCACCCTTGGTTATACCGACGTCTTCCTTAGGGAAGACGCTCGATCTGGGGGTAGTAACCCCAGCATTCCTGAAAGCTCTTTTTTCTCTGATATATCTAGCAATTTATACCTAGAAATTCGTGTTAGTATGGAATTTCACCGGCTGACACGGGGCTGGACTCAGAAATAAGGTGTATTTGACACAGGATGATACTTCAAGTATACATTTGGTACTTGAACTTTCAAGATAGGCAGTTATAAGCATTTTTAGAGGAGGGTTCTAAGTATTTACAGATATTAACTATTCGCGGGGGTCTGGAACACATCCCCCACTAATATGGGGTTTACTGTATGTACTTAGATATTTATTTATATTATAATGAAATCATTTATCCTTTTTTGAGAGAGGCTGCTCAGTTTGGATTAATTTTACTTCTGAATGATTGCTCTGTAGAATGACATGGAAAAAGGTCCCCCAAAAATTATGTACATAAAATACAGAGTAAATACAAGTTATCAGATACAAGGAAATTTTGCACTTCCTCTAAAAAAAATTTTACAAAAAAAAAAGTGTTTCCAATAAAGTTTTCATTTTTGTTCAAGAATACTCTCAGATAAATTACCTAATTATTGAAGTGCAAAAACAGAGGGAATCTGAAAAAAACTAACAACATAGTAGCATCATGTTTTCCATTAGAAAAAGTGACACACACCCCAGCAATATGTGCAAAAACTCTTAACAGCTTTTTTTATTCTAACAAGCATAGTCACAACATTTTTCAAGGTCAACTGCTGATGTTTCCTGGTGTTTGTGATAAATTGTTTTTTTTTTCCTTGAATATACCCAAGCAAACTACTCTTTATTGCAATGCAAAATGTTTTAATTTTAACTAAGGAAATGTGAAAATATGAATGACAAAGTAGCATGATGTTTTCTGTGAAACAAGTGCCACTTTAGTTTTATAGAGCAATCATTCAGCTGCAAAATGAATCTGAACTACACAGTCTACCATGAAAATTGTCTGAGCTACAAGTCTTTGAACAAATAACGGTACAAACTTTTTTATGCCTGTCACACGAGACACTGCCACTTCCTACAGGCATCACTGTTTATATGGGTCTAAGTCAAAGGGTTCACAATAACAGGATCAAACTCATACATACCTTGAGTCCCAGTTATATTAACTCTAATTATATATTCTTTTCCAATATATAGTAATAAGTAAAACAATATGGTCTTTCATTGTCTGTAATATCACTACATAATTTTCTAACGATCTCTTTACCATAAAAGTACAACAAAGGCTTACCTCATATATCAATGTCTTTGCAATGAAAAATGCACAGCTTCCAGCAGTTGTAATCTGAAATGACAGAAATAACTCTCAACAAACTGGTATTTGCAAATTTTCAACATTAATTCAACATACATAGTCCCAAATAACTACATCTAAACAATCTATACAGTATAAGAAGCACACACTTTGTTCATCAAAGCTGTATTTTCACTGAGGTGAAATGTAAACCATGTACCGTATAAGTCAACCATCACTAATCCAGCACCATTGGGACCTGCAGGGTGCTGGATTATGGATTAGTGATTTTGCTGAATTACAGACTGGTTAGGTCTGAATACACTTAACCTAACAATTAACCATCTCATCGTACCTTTAAAATACCCTGTAAATCAGTACAAGTTGGTTAATAGGGAAAAACGAAATATTAAATTAAATGAAAATCAAGTGAAATTTTAATGAAGCACAGGCAAAATAAACAGTACAGGTAATTCTGGTTTCATCACTGCAGCTTCTGAAGGGAAGAGTTGGAACTTGCAGCTAAGCACACATACATCATAGGTGACGGGCTGTTAAGATTCCCATTTTCTTCCTAAATTTTTTTTGTATATATTTTATACTATTCTCATTTATATTTTACTGTATTTTCACATTTCTATTTCACCAACACAAAAGATAACCGCAATTGTGTGTGTATGGAGTAAGAACACACACACTCATTGTCTGGCATTGGAAAACTTGCTACAGCTTGTTTTGGGTTCATGTTGTTACGCTTATGATTTTTAAAATTTATATTTAATGCTATTCTCATTTATATTTTAATTGTGTGCATAGGGTACATATGAATGAACAAACTCATTCACTGGTGTTGGAGAAATTGCTACAGCTTGTTTTGGTTATTGTTGTTAGGCTTATGATTTTTAAAATTTATATTTTGCACTCATTTATATTTTTATGGCATTTTCTCATTCTTTATTTTTACAACCCACAAGATAAATGCAATCATGTGTGTAGGGTACGTACACACGCACAAACTCATTTGCTGGCACTGGAAAACTTCCTACACCTTGTTGTGGTTTGTGATACTACGCTTATGATTTTTTCAACTGATATTTTACACTACTGTATTCTCATTTTTATTTTTACTGTATTTTCTCATTTCTTATTTTTATGACCCACAAGATAAATGCAATTATGTGTGTAGGGTACATACGAATGCACAAACCCATTCTCTGGAGTCAGAGAACTTGCTATAGCTTGTTTTGATTCATGTTATGCTTATGATTTTTTTTTATTTATATTTTATGCTATTCTCACTTATATTTTTACTGTATTTCCTCATTTTTTTTTATTTTTACAACCCAAAAGATAAACACAATTGCGTGCAAAGGGTACATACAAATGCACAAATTCATTCACTGGAGTCAGAGAACTTCCTACAGTTTTTGTTTTGTTATGCTTATGATTTTCTTCTTTATTTTTTATGCTATTTTCATCCATATTTTACTGCATTTTCTAATCTTTTTTTTTACAGGCAAAAATATAAACACATTTGCGTGCATAGGACATGTACGTATGCACACCAGTAGAAGCAGGGTGTTGCGGTGACCGGGGAAACTTGAAATTGCACTAGCTGAAATGGATTAGTGATAGAACCAGATTAATAATTGCCCGATTAGTGATGGTTGGCCTGTATCAGTATTGTCATAATTACAGTTGGAAATCTACAAATGGTGATCTACCTGTAGTAAAATTACTTTTTCTCAAGATAATTTGCCATTTTCCTCAATATCCAAGCCTGAAGTCTTTTACATCAACATAACTTTAGTGACACCTGATAACAAGGCGGCTAACTAACAGCAAGTAAGTGACAGGGCAAGGGAACCACACTCACTCAACTTTCCAACCCACTTTCTTCTCTGACAACAGGGACAATTGTTGGGATGGTTAAAGGTGGGATTATGATAAAAGCCTTCAGGTTTGTACAGTATATCCCAGAAAAATGCAAATTATGCTGAATTTGCAATGAATTCCTATAAGTATATAAATCTTCATCTCTTTTAAGGAGACACTCCTTAGGTAGAAAGTTTTTTTCTAATGGAACATGACCAGCACTATTCCTAGGGAATTGGAACACTAAGGTTATGAACCACTGCCACATCTAAAAAAAATTCAAGTCTATGGAAGAAGATCAATGGGGCAGTCCATCACCACCCTAGTGGTCAAGTATATACAGAGGTGGAAGGCTGACTCCTGTAACCTCCTATACAGCCTGGCATCTGATTTGAGAAGCTGATGGACTCATGTACCAGTCGATCCCTACACCAGGAAAGGTTCGGGGGATCATATTTTTCTGCTTAAAGAACTGGAAATCAATGTTGGTAGGATACCAAATCATTGTCCAAAGATGAACAGCAGCAACTGACACCCTCCCTGTTTCAGACAGGTTCTTGGTATTGTAGCTTACCTACATCCACCACAACAGTTATGAAGGGCAAGAAGGAAGAGAGAAGACCAAATGTCCAATGTAAGTCCAAGCATAAACCTAAGGTGGGATGCAAACATGACTGACAGGAGCTGAGGAAGCTACAACAGCTTGAGTACCACATGAAACCTAGGGACAGAGGAAACAGGAGCCTAATAGGTGTTCTATTGCAGAAACACAGGCAGAAACTCATAAATCAGGGTCCAAACCTCAAAACCCAAGTGCAGTTGTATATGAATAGGACTAAATGCAACTCCAAACCCTCTGAACTAACAATGAGCAAGATCCAGAGCCTTTCTTTTGTTAGACAGACCTGAAAATTGCTAAAAGGATGCAATGTCAGAAGGGGAGGTGCCAACCTCACCTTTCAGATGGCAAGAGCATATGTGAGGAAGTGATAATCACTGCAAACTGACAGAGGTGCTGGTAGAACAGCATCCAGCATGAAGTTCCGGCTTTTTTATGCCTGATTCCCTGGGAGAAGGAAGCAAAGACTGAAGCAACCATGACAGCTTGTACAACAAAAATCAAGCTGAAATAACAATATGTAAAGTAGATGAAATCTCATGTAGAATCCAATAAGTGGCAAGAAAATATACCTCCCTTCTTTTTGAGAGTGTCTGGAAGAGAAATATTCTGATGGCTACAGCTAAGTAATGTGCACAGGCACTGGTTCTTTTAAAAGAAAGCTTGACTAGATGTCACCATCATCAAGGAGTCTGCCATATAAGAGCTCATGTCCTGTTCCCCACAGGGACCAAGGAGTCACCTACACATAAATGAACCAATGATGAAGGAAAATGTTTAAGGACCTCCCTCACAAGTGTAAAACAAAAATAAAGTTGCAAAGAAGGTGCAATCATCGTGGAGATGTACCTCTGCATCTACCTCCTGAGGATCTAGGAAGGTACTTTGAAGGTGAGAACTGCAGCCACAGGTATTGGAGTCCTGAAGGGAAGACTCCTTACCTTACTCCTCCCACAGATAAACTCCCAGTGTTGACCCAACTCAGACTGGTTGCAAATACAAGGTGGAGAAAAAGATGAGAAGTTTTACAAGCTAAGCTTCCTCCTGTAAGAAATGAAACATGATGGAAAGAGATACTGTTAAGAGAACAAGTGTAACAAGGGGGAGAACCCCTTTCTAAGAACCCCTCTCCTCTTTCACTTTCTGAGCTGAAGCTCAGAAAGCAGGATGAAAGATTGGGTAACAACTGTGCACCCTTGAGGAAAAAAATTTTTGAATCCTGATGAAGGCAAGCCAACCATGCCTCAGCAACCCAAACACAAAGGCAACCCAAAATACCAATTACCCTCCAAGTAGAGTAAAGAGAAGTCCAGATTTAACCCAACCCTCAAGGATGAGTCATGCATTAGTTGGAGGGAAAGCCACTGTTTGCTAACTTTCAAATCAGCTGCATACAAGGAGAGAGAGAGAGAGAGAGAGAGAGAGAGAGAGAGAGAGAGAGAGAGAGAGAGAGAGAGAGAGAGAGAGAGAGAGAGAGAGAGAGAGAGAGAGAGAGAGAGAGAACCCCACCCCTTTCAGATTAGCCTTGTATTCTCAGCGAACCATACTGTACCAGCAGCTCCTAGAAAGAGGGACCTCTAAGAATTAGACATAAGAGAACCAGATGGTCAGATTCTAACAGGCTAACGGCACACCTGAAGTCACAAGTGTCTAAATCAGTAACAATTATGACTCCTCGGAAACGAGGAGGTTGGGAGTTACCTCTTAAGAATAAAAGCAAGGTTGATCACTATCAGGGAAACTGTGATCCTTACTCATAATATACTCGGTCAAGTGCCTAACAGACAATAGAAGTAAATTCATATTGTCCTCAAGTTTCCCTATCCGCTTCTCCAGAACCACAAAAGCATTATAAGACATGGCTGAAGGAGTGAGAAAAGCAACACCATAAGAAGAAGGCACAGATTAAGATTTATGGCCAGCCCTAACTTTCTACGCCATCATCAAAATCATCCATATTCTCAAGACCACATTCATCACAAAAGGAAGAAAAATTACATTTTTATAATAAACAAAAGTTTGATATATACTTGCCCAGTAATTACATAGCTATTAGTTTCACTTGTTCGGCAGTTAAAATTTTGAAATTTGTGGGTCATGCTAGTTTGTTTTGGGGTAGGTGACTTGCCCTTTCCACTTTCGGGGGAAAGAGAGGAACAACTTAGCAAAGAGCTTCAATTTGTTTATGCCCTTGTGCCCAAGCAAGGGGAGGAGGGAGAGCTCCGATCATGTAATTACTGGGTAAGTACAGTATATATAAAACTTTATTTTATTATAAATATGTCATTTTTATACAAGTAACTTATCCAGTAATTATATAGCTGATTCCCACATTGATAGGAGGTGGGATGTGTGGACACATCTACCCCAAAACATTAGGAATGGTAATAAATTTGAGAATAGAAAACTTTGCTAACATTGATTCAATGTTGGTTGTCTCCTTATCTGATAAGAGAGCTGCTGCAGGTAGATACTGTTTCTGGCTGGTGCTTATCTTATCATGTAGAGGTGAGGCAGTATAGCCATGAAGCACCTACTACTTCAGTGGGTACTTTGCAGCGTTAGGCACTTCAGTGGGTACTTTGCACCGAAGGACAAACTCCGATGGCTAGCAAAAGAATACAAGTTGCCCTTGCCCAGGGCACAGTACCACAAAATACAACCAGAACAAATACACAGTCATCTATACTGTACCACCAAAAAATTATAAAAACCACTACCCAACCACTAAAAACCTGGAGGGTACTCGAAGTACACAGTACCCCCAGGCTCCCCTAGGACTCAACACCCTATTCAAGGTGAAGAGATAATAGGAAGGAATATTGCTTCTTACATTTCCTCCCCCAACACCATGCCAACCAGGGAAAACGGACCCAAGGCACTGCACTTATCATAAACTGTTTCAACATCACGCAAGTAATAGGAAGTGAATAATGATTTATACTTCCAAAAAGTCAATTGTAAGATAGATGAGAGCGATAAACTCCGTTTGAATGCCAACGAAGTGGTGACTGCCCTCATTTCATGAGCTTTAACTTCGCATGAGGGAAAAACCTCCTCTCCAACCAAGGAATGGGCTTCTGATATAAGATCTGAGAAAGAATGCCAGGGCATTCTTTGACAGAGGGAGTGAGGGGTTCTTCACTGAACACCAAAGACTGCTCGAAGCCCCATAAATTCCCTTCATTCTGTGAAGGTAATGCTTAAGAGCCCTCACAGGATGGAGTTCTCTCCTCTTCATATGGACCCAATATATCAGTCATGCTTTTAATTATGAAAAACAGGACCAAGGCTTAGAAGGTGTCTTATTTTTTGGCAACTATCCCAGGGAAAAAGAACACACTGCATTCCTTTGGGAGAAGCCAACTCTTTCATCCAAGGCATGAATCTCACTGGCCTGTTTCACTGTTGCCAAAGCAACCAGAAAAAAGGGTCTTTCTAGTTAGGTCTCTTAATGAAATTGACTGCATGGGTTCAAAGCGAGGACCGGATAACCACCTGAGCACTGTGTCCAAGTTCCAAGAGACCACAGCTGTTTCTTTTTGTTTGGCAGTATCAAAAGACTTAATGAGGCCCGACAAACCTTTCTGCTAGAAGTTCATGTAGAGGAGACATTGCGTCTTCTACACCATGCCCTAAAGATCGCCCACTTGGCCTGATAGACTTTGTCTGAAGATTGCCGTCTACATTTGTCAATACTCTGAAGCAGCTCTTGAAAACCCCTTCTTTGTAAGTAATCTCCCGACAGTTTTTAACCTGTCAGGGCCAGAGTACACAAGCTTTGATGAAACTGCCTGAAGTGCAGTTGTTTGAGTAGCTGCTGCTTTTGAGGCAGCAACCTCGGGAAATCCGTCAGCAGCTTGAGTAGGTCCGGGAATCACTCCTTCGCTGGCCAAAATGGTGCTATCAAAATCATTGAGACATTTTGGTGAGAACGGAACTTGTTTATCACTTGTCTCACCATACTGAATGGAGGAAAGCCATAGAGTTCTTTGTTTGCCCAATCCTGTAACATGGCATCCGTCGCCCATGCTAGAGGATCTGGGACTGGCAAACGGAACAACAGGAGATGATGGTTTCTGGAAGTATCGAAAAGGTCCAATACTGGTTTCCCTCACAGTTTCCAGAGGTCTAGGCATACCAGGGGGTCTAGTGTCCACTCCATGGGGAGAACCTGTTTCTGGTGGCTCAATTCGTACGCCAGGACTCTGAGTCTTCCTTGAATAAAACGAGCCACTAGTCTTGTGTTGTCCTGGTCCATCCAGAGGAGGAGGTCTCTCGCTGTCTCGTGTAGAGGAGTGACTTCCCCCTTGCTTTTAGATGTAAGACAGGCCAGTCATGCTGTCTGAATGGGCTGCCTCTGTGTTGTTGCTGTTGCACGCCTCCGATGTGAAGGATTGAAGGCCTAGGTGTATCACCTTTAGTTCCTTGACATTTATATGCCAAGATCTCTACTCCTGGGACCATGTCCCGGAGACTTCTTTGCTCCCTAGAAGAGCTCCCCAACCCAGATCCGACATATCTCAGAAGAACTCTAGACGGGGGTTCAGAAGGAGGAGGAGAGACTTTCCTTCTGATATTATTATTATACTAGTTTAACCAGACCACCTAGCTGACTTTCAGCTCTCATAAGGCTGGTCCGAAGGATTAGAATAAAATGCTGTAAGGATTTCCGTGCTTTTATTATTTACTTATTTTTATATCTTATTAATTAAATCACAATTCCTCATGAACATCATCAGAACAACTGAAAATGTAAAAGATTCTGACAGAATTTCCTTCGCTGATTCATTTCCAAAAGTTGACAGGCGCTGTTGGTCATACTTTGGACATTCACACAGCACATGTCTGAATGTTATCACCACCTTGCACTTTGAGCATTTGGGAGCCGGGCCACGTGGGGTGCTCATTAAGTGTCCATGTATCAGACAAGTATGGCATATTCTGAGACGTGTTAGAATTACTTGTGCATGTCTCTCTCTCTCTGATATGATGAACTCCATTTTTTAACAGATTTTTTATTTCAATTTATTATTTTCAGGTTCTTCATTCCATATACATTGCCATTTATTTATGATACCCACTTTTATGTGTGTTACCTTATCAGTAACAGGAATATTCGCATTTGATCCTGTCATTTGGGTTGCTTCTTTGGCTGCTTTGTCTGCCTCTTCATTTCCTTTGATCCCTACATGGGCAGTGATCCAACATATTTCTACATTTTTTCCATTATTATATAAGTTATGGAGAAATAATTTAATTTGTACAATATTATTTTTTTATGTGTAACTCTGAATAGCTTCAATAGTGCTTTCTCTAGTCACTAAAAATCACAAAATTATTGAATGGTGTTTCTTTGATAATTTTTATAGCTCATGCAATTCCACACAATTCTGCTGTGAATACTGAGGCATTATTAGGTAAAAAGAACTGATAAGTTTTGTCTTGGGACACTGCAGCATATCCCACTCCATGCTCTGATTTAGATCCATCTGAATATATTACATAATGTGGACCTTTTTGGCTTATATGCTTTATTGTATGTTGTCTATGGTGTTCTGGTGTACTGTATGAGTAACTTTTTGATAAATATTTCAGGTGTGTACAAATTCTCATTTTATTCATTGTCCAGGGAGGAGGTGATTTTACTATTAAAGGCACTTGTATATTTATATTCAGTGACTCAAAACAATCTTCTAGCCCTAATTGGGAAAGGTGGTGGATGGTGGATAGTTATTTGTAAATACATCTCTTAATTCAAATTTTTTTTGTTGGAGGATCACTTGTCTGAATTCTTGGAGCATTTTTCAATGTAACTAGCTCTCTATGGAAAGAGAGAGGTAGTTCACCAATTCAACTTGTAAAGATGATTTTGGTGATGATCTAAAGGCTCCTGAGCATATCCTACAGCCTTCATTGTGAACAGGGTCTAACATTTTCAACACTGCATCTGATGCTGAGCCATATACTTCGCTTCCATAATCAATGATAGACAGAACTGTCGCTTTATACAATACAGTAAGGGTATGTCTATTGGCTCCCCAAGTAGTGTTCGATTGTTTTTTAATTAGATTTATACTCTTTTACATTTAGATTTTACATGTTATGTGGGCTTTCCAGTTAAATTGAGTATCCAATACTAATCCCAAAAATTTTCCTGTTTGGCCAATTGGTATACATTACTATGGTTTCTGATTTTTAAATCTATTTCTTCACCTTTTCTCCACTTTTATTTTTATAAAACATGAGTGCTTGGGTTTTATCTATGGAAAATTGAAATCCTAGAGATAAGGCCCATTCATCTATTTTTACTATGCTTTTATTAATGATTCTGCATGTTTTATTTGAGATACTGATTAACATATGGAAAAATCATCCATATAGAGGTTACTTTTAATGCCAATTGGGAGATTATTATTGATATCATTTATTGCTAAAGTCAACAGTGTGCAACTAAGGACGCTTCCCTGTGGAACACCATTTTTGAGTGGAAATGTTCTAGAAAGAACATCATCAAATCTCACCTGAAAACTGAGATCAGTCAAAAAGTTTTGGATAAACCTAGGTAAATGTCCACGGATGATGTTGTTTTGTAAAGTTTTTAATATAGCATACCTCCATATAGTATCATATGCTTTTTTAATGTCAAAAAAGACAGCTACTGTAATTTGTTTTTGTTCAAAACCTCTATGTATATGGTGTTCCAAGTTACTGAGAGAATCTAATGTAGATCTGTTACATTGTGACCCGAATTGAGTGGGAGTCAAAATTTTATTTTCTCGAATGTGCCATGTTAGTCAAGCATTTACCATTTCCTCTAACAATATGCATAAGCAGCTTGTTACAGAAATTGGTCTGTAATTATTTACATTACTGGGGTCCTTTCCAGGTTTGGGGACAGGAATTATTATAGCTGTACGCCATTCATCAGGAAAAAAATTTCGAAGCCACAAGTGATTAAAAAACTCTAATAAGTATGACTTTGCCAAGGTGCAAAGTGGCAGATCATCTCAAAACAAATATTGTCACCTCCAGGAGCAGATTTATTACTGTTCGAGAGAGCATATTCCAACTCTTCCATTTTAAATTTTCTATTACAGGTTGACCATCACTAATCCGGCAATCAGTAGTCCGGAACAATCAGTAATCCGGCACAAATTTCGGCTAGAGTACTTTCTAATGTTTCGCACTGATTTTCAAATTTCCCGGGTCACTGCGCTTATTTCTTTTGGATCAAGTGTTCTTTTCCCGATTTGGTGGTGCAGTATGCTGCATCAACAAACTGGTAGCATTTAGCCTACATTATACTGAACTCTATTCACATATTAACAGTATTATACAATCATCAACATAACGAATGTGCATCTTTTTCATGGATCTTTTAAAAAGTTATGCTTTACTACATTATTTCCAATTGCGTATATTCTCATATTGCTTTTGTATTATAAATTGCGATCAATGTTTTGTTTTGGGAATCAACATCGAGGTGTTTATTTCGCCACATTTAACTAAGTTCAAAGTGCTTTTCTTGCTTCTAGTTAGCGTAAAGGAATATGGATACTTTATTTATTTGGGACAAGAATATTTTTCGTTATATGAAGTGTTTTTAAGTCTAAATATAACTCAAATATGTCTCATTGTGAAATTAATTTAGCTATTTTTTTCGTTATTATATGACGTTTGCGGGAATCACGGATGGCCATTTTGGGGGCATGTTTGTTTTGTGTAAAATAAATCAAGATTCCAGTCGCTATTTTCTCTTGATTTCATCATAATACAAGCTTTACGTATTTATCTTTTATTTGAAAACAGTGGTAATTTGTATTCTTTCATGCCCGTAGTTTTGATTAAAATCGTTCTCTCCAGTTTTATTTACGGTCGAGTTTCATCCATGTTGCCGATGCACGATAATTTAAAGTCATTAGCAGCTTGAACATTGTTTTCTCAGCTTCAGCTACAACTTGCAGCTTAAAGCTACTGTAGCAGTATATTTCCCTGACGATCTTTTCTCCAAAGCGAATAAGGGAATAGAGTAAAAAATATATCAGTCCTATTGAACAGTACTTAACGTCATTTGTAACATAACTACAGTAATTGTGTATTACCGTACGATGGTTGAAATACAAGCAAAACAGTTGCTATCCGATACGATTATTAGCAAAACAAGTTTCCGGTTCGGTTGTTCATGACTGTACGCATTTACGTAAGAGTATAACATTACTAACAATACTTTCATCATTCTCTTTTACTTTTTTAACTAGCAGATGGAATAAAGAGATGGAGGAAAAAGAAGTTGGTCTATTGTACGTTGGTCTCTCTAAGCTGCCTGCTTCTCTCGTGAAATCTAAAAATATTTCCTAAATATTTTCGTATCGGTATTAATTGCTAACCCCATCGTAAACTCAAAATATTGTAAGTTGAATTATCGTAACTCGAGTACTACCTGTATTTGATAATTGTCTTTTCTTTATTAACCCTTAAACGCCGACTGGACGTATCGTACGTCGACTAAAATTGTCTGTTGGGTGCCGAGTGGACGTACTGTACGTTGACTACAAAAAATTTCAACCTCCGGTCAACTTTGACTCGACCGAAATGGTAGAAAAACGCAAATGTAAGCTAAAACTCTTACAGTCTAGTCATATTAAATCATTTCCCTTCATTTTGCAACAAATTGGAAGTCTCTAGCACAATATTTCGATTTATCGTGAATTTTTGAAAAAAACTTTTTCCTTACATCTTTTTCTTCTAACGCAGTTCAAAAATTTCAGAAATTCTTTTGTCATTTTGTCGTAATTTTTGCACTGTTTTATATTAGCTGTTACATAAGGTTTTATATAGGAAGATGGGCACAATTTCATGTAAAATAGAAAAAAAAACAACCCATGGTTGTAGCTTTTATCAGTTTGGAAATATTTTCATATAAATCACGATAAGTGCCAAAATTTCAACCTTCGGTCAACTTTGATTCGACCGAAATGGTAAAAAAACGCAATTGTAAGCTAAAACTCTTACATTCTAGTAATATTCAATCATTTACCTTCATTTTGCAACAAATTGGAAGTCTCTAGCACAATATTTCGATTTATGATGAATTTTTGAAAAAAACTTTTTCCTTACGTCCCGCGCCAGAAATTCAGCAAACACGTTGTCGTAATGTTTGCACTGTTTTATATTAGTCGTTACATAAAGTTCTATATATGAAAATGTGCACAATTTCATGTAGAATACAACAGAAAATAACTCATGGTTGTAGCTTTTATCAGTTTTGAAATATTTTCATATAAATCACGATGTGCCAAAATTTCAACCTTTGGTCAACTTAACTCGACCGAAATGGTCGAAAAACGCAATTGTAAGCTAAAACTCTTACATTCTAGTAATATTCAATCATGTACCTTCATTTTGCAACAAACTGGAAGTCTCTAGCACAATATTTCGATTTATGGTGAATTTTTGAAAAAAAAAAAACTTTTTCCTTACGTCTGCGTGCGGTAACTCAGCCGAACATCTCAGAACTTCTTTCGTCACTTTTTCGTAATGTTTGCACCATTTTACATTAGTCGTTACATAAACTTTTATATATGAAAATGTGTGCAATTTCATGTAGAATACAACAGGAAATAACTCATGGTTGTAGCTTTTATCAATTTTGAAATATTTTCATATAAATCATGATAAGTGCCAAAATTTTGACCTTCGGTCAACTTTAACTCGACCGAAATGGTCGAAAAATGCAATAAATGCAATTGCAAGCTAAAAATCTTACATTCTAGTAATATTCAATCATTTACCTTCATTTTGCAATAAATTGGAAGTCTCTAGCACAACATTTCGATTTATGGTGAATTTTTGAAAAAAAACTTTTTCCTTATGTCCACATGGTAACTCGGCCGAACATCTCAGAAATTCTTTCGTCACGTTGTCGTAATGTTTGCACCGTTTTATATTAGTCGTTACATAAAGTTTTATATATGAAAATGTGCGCAATATAATGTAGAATACAACAAAAAATAACTCATGGTTGTAGTTTTTATCAGTTTTGAAATATTTTCATATAAATCACGATAAATAAAAAAATTCTACTTTCGGTCAACTTTAACTCGACCGAAAGAAAAACTGTAATTGTAAGCTAAAACACTTAGAGACTAGTAATATGCCCTCAATTACCTTCATTTTTCAACAACAACGGGAAGTCTCTAGCACAATATTTCGATTTATGGTGAATTTTTGACAAAAAACTTTTTTTACGTCCGCTTATAATCTTAATTCATGCATCATTTTGTGATAATATTTTCTCTGTGTTGCTTTGATCGTTTTACAATTTGTTACATACCAAAATCATTGCAATTTAGTGTACAATACAAAGAAAATAACATAACCCCTTAGCTTTAACCGTTTTGCTCACAGAGCGATTTGTATACAATTATATATTAAATTTTTTTTTTGCTCTGTCATATATTTCAATATTTATATAAGATAATGATATTTTTTCATTTCTGATGGTTGCATACTAAACTTCAGGCAATGACAAAAAGGAGCCAAAAATGAACTCTTAATCTTAAAAACTAAAAGCGTGCTGTGATTTTTTGAAAAACTTTTTCCCTTTGGCGCTATATCAGGAACAAGCTGCAATGACATATGACAGACACTTTTGTAAATAGAGGCTCGGCGTTAGAGGGTTAACCAACTTGTGCTGATTTATGGGATATTTTAATTCTAAGATGAGGTGCTTAGCTACTGGGTTTCGTGTCTTCTAGCCTGATAAATGGCTAATCCAGCACCCCCAGGTCCCAATGATGCCAGATTAGTGATGGTCAACCTGTATAATATATTTCTTCTATTGTTTCAAAATTTATTATTATTAATTCCACACTATTTTTTCTTTGTGCAGAAGTGTTCATCTAAATTTTTATCACTAATTACATTTGCTAAATTTTCTCCTATTATATTACTTATATATTTCTTATATATCGATCAAGTGTTCTTTTCTCATCTTTTAATATGGCATGTCTAGGTGATTTAACATGGGTATCATTTTTTTCCTGAATTTTTCCCATATTTTTTTATGGGAGTATTATTACAGAAATCTGATGCGTATTTCTTCCATGAAATGGTTCTTCCTTGAATTACTCTCTTTTAAAATTTGCAGATATTTTGTTGTATACAGGTTTTAATGTATCAATTTCTATTAATAATATAGTCATTTCTTGTAAAGTTCCTTCTCATATCGGTAATGTTTTACTTATTTTACTGAACTTTCTATTCAAATTACCTAATCGTCTCCCTATTGAATGTTTTATATTTATTAATTCTGTTAGCTTATCGGACCACCACGGAACTTTGTGCTTTGTTGGATGGGGTTTTGAGTTTGGTATTGCTTTATCAGCAGCATTTTTAATGAAGTCAACAAGAAATTTATTAGTTTCATTAGGTCTTTTAAATATTCAAATGGTGGGATATTTCTAGTGTGTACTCCATATCGCACCCAATCTGCCTTATAAATGTTATAGTGAGGGGCACGTTTTGCAGGATTATTTTGTAATATGTGAAATTAATATTGGGAAATGATCACTGGTGTGCAAGTCATCAACTGTATTCCAATCTAATCTGTCATTTATACAGCACATGTCTGAATCCATGAACTCTTCAATTTTACTCCCTGTTCTATCTGAGTCTGTACAATTGCTGTACAGTTCCATATTGGGTTGTGAGCATTAAAATCACCTGCTATTTACGTAGGTTCCTTGGTATTGTTACGTAAATCTTTAAGTTTATCAGTGTCATAGTTTTTATTATGTTGGTTGTATAAATTATAAATTATGCAATTGTCATTTTTTATTTGTATTTTAATACTTGATATTTGCACATCAGTAAAGTTTACAGGTACTCTGTCATAACATACTTTGTTATGTATATATACTGTATAGCAGTACCTAAATTTCCTTCTTCTTCTCTAGATGTAGATACGGTAGACCACTTACATTCCACTTTATAATATAATATAATTATTGAAAATATTACGTTAGTGTGTTCAATTGTAATTTTCTTTGTGGACCATCAATTTGCATTTTTTCTACAATTTTATTTACAAAATTTATTTTTCTTTATAAGACATTATGTGTCCAGTGCACATAAAGCCCTTTTCGTGAGTGTCTAAACTAGTAGTTTCTTTATTTCTGTATCTTATAAAATTTTGTATGGTGTTTGTTAAACTGTCTTTTGTTATGTTTTTGTTATTGTTGCACAGTTCAGTGGAACATTCATTACATCCACGTGTTTTCAAATGTCGTTTTTTCGTTTACTCTTGCTGCGCCAATTATTGGTGATGGAGTAATCTCTTCTCCCATCACATAATCATTCTTGTCAATGGTTTGTTCCCCTACTATTTCCTTGATGTTCTGGGAATCTGTTTTCATTGGTTTTATTATTATTTTAAGAGACAAAAGTATATTCTTATCACTTTTTGGTCCATGATCTTTCTTCGGGCCTCCCGTCTTTGGTATAATGGATGTATCTCTAATAAAAGGATTTTGACAAAGGAAAAATCTGTTTCTGGGGAGAGACCTGTGTCACCCAGTGAAATAACCTTTCAGCACTTATTACTAGGTAAAGCTATTGCTGAATATACCGGAGAAAAGCTAAAAAGCTAAGCTGGAGTTACTACCCCCAGTGCGAGCTCCATGAAATGGAGTCGTGTATGAGAAAGGGTGAGATTGTCACAATCACAGGCCTCCGCCCTGTAAACATTCCCAATGTCAAAAGTCCCACCGAGTGAGGTGCCGTTACAAACCCCCGCACCACTCGCGGACTGTAAACAAACCAGCGTCACCCACATTCCATGTTAGCACCCCCATCCTGGAATGGTATTTTATCAGGGGAAAAAAAGGAATCAGGGGTGGGTCACCGGGTGACACAGGTCTCTCCCCAGAAACAGATTTTTCCTTTGTCAAAATCCTTTTTCTGGGTTTTCCGACCTGTGTCACCCGGTGAAATAATAACAGAGAAATCAAAATACCATCCTGAAACAAGAAGGGAAACTTGTAGACGAAAGAAATAAAACTATAAATCCACAAGAGTTTTAATTATCCCGGTAGCAAAATATTGGTATTTAGATATATAATAAAGATACTTAAACTTATTTGTAAGATTAAGGTGTACATAAATATAAAACTATCCATAAGACTAATGAGTACATAAACATGTAATATAGGTACTTAAACATTATACTTAAGATTAAGGTGGGGGAACTATGTCCCGCAAGACAAAAGAACACAAAGCGTATTTAAATTTAAACATAGTAGACAATACAAAACTATGACATGGTCAGGAGACAGGCTGTGAAGCATGCCTGACCTGGAGGTGATCGAAAGGGAATAAATGAGGCAGGTAGGAGGGAGGAGAGTGACTGAGTACTAGAAAGGATTAAACAGAGGGAGGAACGATGTTCCCTGCCGCCACTGCAGTGAACTTCAGAGCTTCTAGGGATTTCAGATAGTGGCGTTTGAAAACTACGGGAGACTTCCACCCCGTATATTTTGCAAGATCCTCGAAATTCATATAATGAAAATAGTTAGTGGAGGTGGCCACTGCCCTAATGTCATGTACTTTTGGAACTGAGTCTGGGTTTGCATGTTTAATGAAATACAAGAGCTGTTGCCTAATGGCTTTCATAGAAATAGTTCCTCCCCCTTCCCTTACAAACAGAGGCCCTGAAGTTATCTGTGAGGTCCTGTCTAAATAGGCTTTCAAAGTAAAGACTGGGCATAAAGACAGGTCTTGTGGGAGGGGGATGACCTTCCAGGGAGACCACCTATCTCGAGGATCTTCATTCTTAGCTAGGAACTTAGGGTGAGGAGCTAGCAACACTTCCCCTGATGGAAGGAAATCAATATGGTTGGGTTCTCTAGACAGGGCAGACAGCTTGGAAATTCTAGCACCTGAAGCTAAACTAATTAAAAATAAGGCCTTCCTCAATAAATTAATGAAAGAACAATTTTGATTATCCATTTCTGAAGCTAATTTAAGAACATCATTTAAGAACCAGGAAACCGTATGTGGGCGGGTTACTGGTCTTAAACGAGCACAGGCTTTAGGGATTGATGAAAAATAAGAATCTGTTAAGTTAATCTTAAACCCGTGCAAAAATATCTTTTTCAAAGCTGATTTTGCTGTAGTAATAGTACTTGAGGCCAGACCTTTCTCAAATAATGACCTAAAAAATGAAATTGCTAAATTTGTGGTCATTACAGTTGCTTCAGATTCTTTTAAGAAGAGTGCTAATTTCTTTACTGCTGAGTCATATTGTCTGAGAGTGGATTCCCTTTTGTCTGATTCTAGGAACAAAGTGTTAATAGGATCAATATTAGCATCCTTCTGAGCTGCAAACTTCATGAAATCCACAAAGCCAGGGCATTCTGAATTCTTGAGGAAGCTGACACAGTCTGAGTTTGTACTATTTGCGTCAGTTTTGGGTTGGGAATTTGCAAGCACCGAAGCTTCAGCTCTAGAAGAAGTGGAAACCAGTTGCTCTTCAGCCAGTTGGGAGCCACTAGGGCTATCTGACCTTTGAATGTCCTGAGCTTGTGAAGGACTTTCAGTAACAGGTTTACTGGAGGAAACAGATAGATCCTTTTCCACTTGTTCCAATCTATGGACATTGCATCTGTGGAGTGAGCTAGAGGGTCCAGGTTGGGAGCAACATAACAAGGTAGTTTGTGGTTGCATTCTGTTGCAAAGAGATCTACTTCGAGACCTGGAACTTGATTGCAAATCCATCTGAATGATGTTTTGTCCAAGGACCATTCCGACTCCAGCGGAGTTGTCCTGGATAGGAAATCTGCAATGACATTCCGGTCCCCTGCAAGATGGGTAGCAGACAGATGCCACCGATGTTTGTTTGCTAGGGAGAATATTGCTATCATAACCTGGTTGATCCGACTCGATTTGGAACCTCCCCTGTTTATACAATGTACTACTACTGCGCTGTCTAGAACCAGTCTTATATGAATCAGATTGTTTGGACGCAGTTTCTTCAGGGTTAGAAAGACTGCCATAGCTTCCAGGACATTGATATGGAACTGGCGGAACATGGTGGACCAAGTCCCCTGTACCTTCTTGTGTTGAGTATCCTCCCCACCCGCTTAGGGAAGCGTCGGTGTGAATTACTAATGCCGGAGGAGGAAATTGAAGAGGTACTGACTTCTATAAGCTCTTGACAGTCGTCCAAGGCCGGAGTCTCTTTTTCAAAATCGGCGGAATCAGAGATACCTTGTCTCTGAACCTGACATTGGCTCGGCTCCGCCATACCGTTTATATCTTTCAGTTTGGATTTCAGAAGTAGATCCGTCACTGAAGCAAACTGAAGAGAACCTAAGACTCTTTCTTGGGTACGACGGGAAGCTTTCTTGTTCTTGAGGAACTGTCTGGTTGCCTTGGCTATTTCTCTCTGCTTGGCCGGCGGAAGAGATAGTTTGTGTGCACACAGGTCCCACTGGATCCCTAACCATTGAAAGCGACTCTCCGGAACTAGGCGGGATTTCTCCCTGTTTATTTGAAAGCCCAGCGATTCCAGAAAGCCGATTACTATGGCTGTTGCTCTCCGGCATTCGTTGACGTTGGATGCCCAAACGATCCAATCGTCCAGGTATGCGGCTACCATGATCCCCTGAGACCGGAGTTGCTGAACTACCGTATCTGCCAGTTTGGTGAAGATTCTGGGGGCTATATTGAGACCGAATGGCATGACCCTGAACGAGTATGCTTGACTTCCCAGTCTGAACCCCAGATAAGGAGAGAACCTTCTCACAATCGGGACGTGATAATAGGCGTCTGAAAGATCTATAGAGGTGGTTACGGCTCCACGGGGTAGTAGGGTCCGAACCTGCAAGATTGTAAGCATTCGAAACTTGTCGCATTGAATGTAGAAATTTAGACGAGACAAGTCTAGAATTACTCTTCGCTGACTGGAACCTTTCTTTGGAACACTGAACAGTCTGCCTTGGAATTTCAGATGCCTCGCTTTCTTTATTGCCCTCTTTAATAACAGATCTTTCACAACGTCCTTCAGAGCCTTGGACGGTGATTGATGGAATCTGACTGGGGGGGGGGAGGACCTTTGCACCAACTCCACCCCAGTCCTTTGGAGACTATGCTCTGGGCCCAGGGACTGAAGCTCCACTGGTACCGAAAATGATATAACCTCCCGCCTACCTGAGATATCTCACTGGGCGGGGGAGGGTCTGCCTCCTGTGGAGCCTCTGCCTCCCCTTCCTCTGGAGGAGAAGCGAGGTGTTCCCCTACCTCTAAAAGTATCCTCTGGCTAGTTCCCCATGCATTTTGTATTGACCGAAATGCACCCTAGCTTTCATATGAAGCGTTGAAAGCCGGGGAGGAGACGTATGAAGGAGCAGCGAGAGGTTGATGGGCTGGTTGGACCAGCACATACTGAGGTTGAGGTTGGGACTGGGAGGTTGAAGGATGACCAGGGGCGGGAACCTGGACAGCCTGCAAGACAGTCTGAGTCGGGAGCCGTTTAAATTTCTTGAACTTCTTCCCGGACTTGGGGTGGGTTCCGGCGGGCTCAGACTGTTTTCTCTTGAACGATAAGCCCCATCGGGAGCGGAGACTCTGATTGGCCCTAGTTGCCTCAGCTAGGACCGAATCAACCTCTTCCTGGGGGAAGAGATTAGCTCCCCAGATGGAGCTTTTCATGAGCCTGTTAGGCTCATGACGGATGGTGGCTGCCGAAAAGATGTGTTTTCGGCAGTTCAACCGGGCCTTAATAAAGTCATACAGGTCCTGCTGAAAACTCGCTAAGAGAGATTTCGTCAGCACCTGAAATAAAGCGTCTTCGCTATATACCACTGACGTCGCTTCTGCCAAAGTTAGAGAGTTTAAGGACCTGCTAAGCCTGTCCTTAGTCTCAGCTTCAGCCTTTAGGAGCGACTCCGGGATCTTAGGAAGTTGTTCACTGAAGAGGTTAGAAGCGCAGTCAGGCTCCAGTCGTGTAACCGTGAAGGTGTCCGGGGGCTCCTTCCCAAAACTGAGAATCTCCGGGAAGACAAGAGAGGTGGGATCTGTCTCCCGGAGATGGGGAAGGGGCTTACCCTCCATGCAAGCTTGGTTCGTGAGGGAAGCCACTTTGGAGGTGCAAGGGGTGGGAAGAACCTCTCCCAAAGAGAACATCGTAAATGCACCCTTGGCCGGGGTGAGTTTGGTGTTCTCCGCCTGCCACTCCGATCAAAGGGGCGGCTACCTCGTCCGCAACTGAAGCTGAGATCCAGGCGCTGGGGAAGAGAACGCTGCAAATGTCCTTCGAGAGAACATAGGGTTTCCCTGCCCCGACGTTCCTCCTGAAGCCGCTGACCCAGGTCTTGAGGGTCATCAGTGAAGAGTCCCGAGAGCTGCGGTCAATCTGGAAGAAGGAGAAAGTCAGGCGACCGAACCTCCTAAAAGGAGAATATCTTCCAATTATCCATAAGAGACAAAACTGAAGGCAAACATGAATTGGAAAGGAAAAACTAACTTACCGACTCATCCAGAACCCGCTCATAGAGAGCGTAGCACACCTCACAGCCATCAGGGTGCCAGACGATCAGGTCCCCTACGTGGACAGCGCACCTGGAGTGGGACCTGCATACCTCATGTCCGCTGGCTTGTTGAAGCACAGCCGTGCACCCCTGCTCCTGACAACGCACCATCTGTAAGTTGACGAGTATATGAGTATGCTGATAAGGCTGCTGGAGTAGAGTGCCGGAGCGGTGTCTTAGGATAATAGATAGTTATCCAGGTAGGTCCCGCCGGAGCGTACCGGGAGGTTAAGGGGCCTACTGGAACATGCAAGATCAACAACCTAAAGGGACCGCCGGAGTTAATCCGGAGCAACAGGAAGGTCCCAAAAGGATATGAAAATTTCAGAAAAATAAATAAATATATATATATATAAATATATGTATGTATGCTAGTGAAAGGTCAACTATAAAGAGTGGGTATTTCCGCTTGGAGCCGGGGAGTCCTGTACTCTAATACGGTGTGGCGGAGGAGGTGTGGTGAGCACCGGCCGACCAAACACCGTACCCACCGGAGTGGAAGGCTGAGAACGCCTGACTACCTAGCGGAGAAACACAAAGATAGCTAGTGCGGAGGGTAGATACTAGGGAACCGTAGGTGTTCTAAATGAATAGAACTAAAGGTAAATGTCATGGCGTGTGAATATGACAGAAGACAGTCAGGTGGGAAACTCTAACTGGCAACATGTACACAAATTCTCCGCCCCCCCCGAGATGACGGTCTGGGAGAACGACACTCGGGTTGGGGGAAAAAAGATGCACTGACGTTATAGGAAAAAGAGGGGGGGGAGTGGGACAGGTCATGAGAGGGGGACCCGTAGCAGCGACCAGGGGGTGAGTAAGCACTCCCCGGGCGCCATGAGATCCACCCTTCTCCCTCTCGATCGGACGAACATGTACAAACGATAATAAGAGAGGAGAGAATGGGGAACCCTCAAAGGCCAAATAAGCAAAGAAAGGTAAAGGGAATGGGGAACAGGAGTGTGGGAGCACCCCCGGTCCCCAATCAAGGTCTCGACCGGGTGTGACCGGGTAAGGTCGGAACCCAGTAGCGAGAGAACAAACCAATCAATGCAGAGGAAGGGGATATAGGCTATAGCGTAAGGAACAGGGTAAAGCTCTCGGGCCTTGGTAAGTTAACATAGTATATGAAAGCGAACAAAGGGGGAAGAGAGCAAGGAGAAGGGGGGGGAGAAAGAGCAAGGAGGTAGGAGAGGGGTATATACATGAAGTTGGAGGATAACCCGAAGGTGTGGATCGGACGAAGGTAGGCTACGCGAGGTACCCTCGCTATTCCAGCTTAACCTTACTAGGATTCAATAGTCCAAACGGAAAGGCTGAAACAGGGAGAGGGAGAAGCGCAGGCCCAACACCTCTAACCAAAACACCACACTAAGGGAAGCTCCAACCATGAGCCCTCCTACACACCTAACCTTCCCTTCCGAGGAAGGGAAGAGAACACCATAGCCTAACTCCTACGCTACCCTAACACAGCCGGCTGGCTGACGGAGGAAGCCCAGGGGGAGAAGGTATCTACCAGACTAGCCTAAAAGTTAACCTATCCTAGGCAAAATAAAATAATTCAATCATTCAAATAATCATAACGACACATGTAGAAGGGAGGACCAAACCCAACACGACAAGAGCGCGAAGGGAAAATGGCCGACCTTCAAGATTAAAAACAAAGGACATAATCCGTAAATATCAAAGACATCCGTGCGCTAGGCCTAAAATAAACCTAATAAGCATAACTGTACCATCTCAAATAATATACCCAAACACTGGAGGAAGTGAGGGTCCAAAATACAACACATATAAGAATTGATAAAGAGCGGATAGGCCCGAGGGGGAAAACTCGTAGCCTAAACGACAAGGACCTGAACTTCCCCAGAAAAGGGTAATAAACAACAATAAAAATGCCCAATTGAATACAGGATAAGCAAAAAGGCACAATAGTAAGAAAAAATGAAAGGAACAATAAGCCCCAACATAAAAATCCATGATCACCGAGACTGAAGGTGGATCGAGCAGGCGTTATAAATCCCCTAATTATTAAATTAGAGGGAAATAAGGAGCCTCAACTGCCTAAAATAAAAAACAGAGATGGTACTCAACTTAGGTGAAGAAGAATCCTGGGAGGATGCCATAGTTGAACCAAAAATTGGGCCACAAAAGAGCGCACACACAAAGCAGAACAATAGCGACGCGTGCTAAAAATGGAATGTGGGTGACGCCGGTTTGTTTACAGTCCGCAAGTGGTGCGGGGGTTTGTAACGGCACCTCACTCGGTGGGACTTTTGACATTGGGAATGTTTACAGGGCGGAGGCCTGTGATTGTGACAATCTCACCCTTTCTCATACACGACTCCATTTCATGGAGCTCGCACTGGGGTAGTAACTCCAGCTTAGCTTTTAGCTTTTTCTCTGGTATATTTAGCAATAGCTTTACCTAGAAATAAGTGCTGAAAGGTTATTTCACCGGGTGACACAGGTCGGAAAACCCAGAAATAGTCAGTTTTTTGTTGGTCTTGGGAGAGTTCTCTCTAAAAGTCTCTTTTTTCTCTTTAGCTTCTAATTTATCATAACTTTCTTCTAATATTTCTGTGGTGCTTGTATTATCTTCTAGTGTCTCCATTTCTTTTATATCTCAAATGAATTTGAACAAATATTTGTATACATTTCTTGGTTCTTTGCTATATTAGTTTCTTCTTGCAAAGAAGTTATTTTTCTTTGATATTTATCTATCAGGGTTTTGTTACTCTTAACAATTTCCATTTTTGTTTCATTGTTTGGTCTTATTATAGTAGAAAATGTTTGTTTCCTAGCAGGATCAGGCATACCTCTAACTTTTAATTCTAATTTGGCCTCTTTTATAGGCCTTCCTGTCCTTTCCTTAAGTAATTTCAGTTCTGTATTGTACATATAATACATACACTCCCTAGATCTTGTATGGTGATTTTGTCCACAGTTCACGCATTTTGGTTCACCACACCTCCATTGTGTGGTATGTTTGTCAGATCCACAATTTGCACATATAGATGTACAGTATTACAGCAATTTTTCCTTGTATGTCCATACATACTACAGTTTTGGCACTGTAGTGGTTTTGGAACATACAGTCTCAGTTCTCTACTTTGGCCCAAGACTTTAATTTTTAAGGGTAATTCATGGCCTTCAAATTTTATCTTTGCTATTCTCAGTGTTTTTCCATTACTCCGTCTACTGGCTATGTTATATATTTCGCAACCTTGTACATTGTTTTATCTTTTTTTAAGGGAATCCAGCAGTATATCCTTTTCTATTGGTTCTTCATCATTATCTGGGAGTACTATGGTACCCTGTACATTGTTCATATTGTCATGTTTTTTAATATGTACTTTTAATATTATCAATATTTTTTATAGTTAAGTAATTTTCTGATTGATTTTTTATTGTGGTTTCTATCAACCACATCTGCTCTTTTATTTGTCTGAATGACATTTCAGTTGTTGAATGTCGATTCAACAGGAATTTTTCTTATTTTAATGCTGATATTTTCTTCTCTGTTTGTAAAGTCAGGAATCTTGACCAACTTCCACAAGAGGGAGTTGAAGTGAGTCATGGCTGGGTCAAGATATCTGCTTTTTTTGGTTTGCTTTTTATTGGAGCATAGGGTTCCAGTGTAATTACATTAGGATTTTTTTCTGATTTTTCCAGAGAAAGGTTGTCAGAAGAGGTTCCAGAGGTTGTCAACTGTGCCGAGTTGCTACCGTCATATGGCCCAGGAATACTTAAATCTTTAAAAGTACTAAGCATAACGATTGAAGTGTAAGAAAATAAAATAAAAAAATAAATAAACCTTAAAAAGATATCAGCATTTCATGGAGTCTACTCCTCCACCAATGGCACATGTGAGAACTAACTCCTAAATGTCCACGTCCCTACCATATCCCATAGGGGATGGCACAACATGATTTGTGTGGCCCAAGTGTAAGCCAAACCTGCTTGCTAGGACTGAGAGTATTACAAGAATACAATCATCCCCACCCTAATCATGTTATGGGCAAACTGGATAGAATGTCGAGAGTTCTATCCCTAGAACCAGATCCCCCCTAAAGAATAGTTCTGCCTTTGAGCTATCAATCTGATAACCCTCAGGTCCAAACATTATCAGGCAGTTGATGGTCCTACCACAGTTCCCACTATTTTGCTTCAGATATAAACCCAATCCCAGCTATGATATCTTTTCCTATTTATCAGGTCCAATAAATTTTAGCAAAAGTGGAAAATTCCACAAAATTAGTCCAAAGAAATATATAACATATGAGACTCTTGGAATCAAACCCAGGAACAAATTCCTGCAGTTCAAGCGCCCCCTCACCACATCAAGGTGGTCCCATATCGAGGGGGTTCCCTCCGATAAGTCTTAAATGAACTGCTCTATGGAAGACAAGGTGCCCAGAAGACTCATCCATCTGTTGGCTGAGTAGTCGAAAGTCAAGATCTCGTTTATCATCTTCAAGCAAGACTCTATTCTGTTCGGGTCTGGGAAAGCCTGAAAACCCTGAGGGTCTATCCTCATCCATAAATTTTGGATCTCCTGAGAAGGAGTCAGCTGGGATTTCTGTATACTGATGAGAAGACTCAAATCCTGGGCCAAGAGAAGGGTTCTCCAAAGGTCCTCTGTATATTGTTCTCTCAATCGGGACTGAATGAGCCAATCATCGAAGTAAAGGGACATCTTGATTCCTATCAGATGTAGCTACTTTGCGAGGGGAGCCAGAACTCGGGTGAAAACCTGAGAGGTCGTCGAGAGACCGAAACACAGGGCACGAAACTGGAACATCTTGCCCTCGAAAACAAACCTGAGGTAATTCCTTGATTCCGGGTGGATAGGGACATGGAGTTATGCATCCTGCATATCTATGGACGCCATCTAATCTCCCTGGCAAATGGATGACAAGACTGTTTGGTTTGTTTCCACTTTTAATTTTGTCTTTAGGACAAAAACATTCAGGGCACCGACATCTAATACAGGCCTCCAGCCTCCTGATGACTTGGGAACTACAAACAGTCGGTTGTAGAACCCTAGAGAATACATGTCGTTGACCATATCTATAGCTCCCTTCCTGATGAGGGACAAAACTTCTTGTGAGAGGGATAACAACCTCTTTGAGCCCGACGAGTACACTGTCAATGCGACAAGCGTGCTGACTAAAGGAGATTTCTGCACGAACGGTATGGTGTAACCCTCCCTCAGGACACTGACTATCCCGGGTTCTGCTTCCTTCTCCCTACACCCCTGAAGAGGAGTCTGGCTAGAGGCGGACTTCTTAATGGTGAGCGGCATAAAACGGACATTAGATCTTGATCTAGAGTGAGTCCTTTGCCTGCTGCTCCAAAAGGGATGCGTCTGTAGGGGTGTTGCTGCTCTGGAACCAAAAGCGGTCATCTCCTTTGGTGCGTCTAGAGGCCTGGGTCAGAAGATCTTGTGTACTCTCTTTTGAAGACCAGAGGCTATACCAAGAACTGTAGCTTGCGGAAAAAGATGAAGATGATCTAAGGGACAAAACAAGAGTGCCGATCTTTGTGAGGGAGTCACTTCCTTAGACGTAAACGAGCACCACAGCTCTCTCTTCAATATGCCCATAGCATAAAGGAGGCCAATTCTTGGGAGCCATCTCTTATCCCTTTGTCAATATTGGAAAGGACTCCAAGCCAGTCAATGGAAGAATCCTGGGGCAAAACTGTGCAGTCTCTGATCTTATGAGCCAGAGTACCCACTGACCAATCTAAGATGCTCGTAAGTTCGAAAACTTTAAAAATTTTTTTTAAAAGATGAGCCAATTCTGACTCAGAGAACATGATCTTTGCTGATGTAACTGCCGATCTTCGGGCCGAATCTATTAACCCAGAGAAGTTCCCCTGGGAAGAGGCAGAGACTCCCAGGGAAGGAGCTTCCCCTGTGGCATAAGACCGGTACTTCGCCCCAGAAAGTCTGGAAGGAGGAAAACTGAAGGCAGCTCTACCTTGATCCCTCTTCTCTGAGAGCCATCCTTCCACTTCACTTAATGCCTTCGCTGAAAAAGAGAGTCCCATTTTAAGTAACCTTGAGGACCCAAGACTGAGACTCCATTAAAAAGGCAGACGCAGGAGAGAACAGTGCTGCTGGAGAAAAGAAACTTGGGAAAATAGCAAGCAGAAATCTCAACGATGAGGCATAAGCTGAAGATAGAGTGTCCTGGTCCACCACCTCTTTTTCGTCAGAAGAAATTGACGACAATGACAAGTCTGCTGGAGTCTGAGGAACCACCGGAGCCTTCTTGAGCAGGCTGAAAATACTATACACTTAATCTGAATAGGGTCTGAAACAGCTGCAGGCATCTGAATACCAGAAGCAGGAGCCTGGGTACGAGGAGTCACTTGTGCAGACCAAGGATCTGGGTGCTGCACTGGAGAAACTCCAACCAAAGGAGAGGATGCAGGAACGACAATCGAAAAAGTACACAAACGAAGTTTGACGAATGGGAGCCAATGGGTGTTCTGAAACCATTGGAAGCTCAGGTGCCACAGGGTGCATGGACATCCCAGGGTGCTCCAGCACTTAAGAACACAAAGATACACCTGGGAGCTCGGGCGCTATGGGGAGCTCTGATGCTACTGGGCGCTCGATTTCCAAATGAAACTCCAATAGAGTAAACCCCCCTTATTCGCGGTCTCACGACTCACGGACTCACCTATTCATGGATTTCTCGATGGAACATATATATGCATTATTTGCTGAAAATTTGCCCATTCACAGTATTTTCACTGAGAAATATTCACTAATTATTGTATTTTCATCTCATTTTCATGACTACATGCACTTTTTGTGATAAAACTATTAAAATACTCAGGTAGTGCTCGAGTTCCGATAATTCGCCTCATGATAATTCGATTTGCAATGGGGTAGCAATTAAAACCGATATGACAATATTTAGAAAATATTTTTAAAATCCGCGTGGGTGCAGGGAGCAGCATACCATCAGGCAGCGACAGAGACCAAATTACAATACACCAACTTCTTTCCCTCCATCTCTTTACCCCATCTTCTAGTTAAAAAAGTAAAAGAGAATGATAAAAGTATTGTTAGTAACGTTATACTCTTGCGTAAATGCACAAAGCCATAAACAACCGAACGAGAAACTGTTGTTTTGCTTATCACCGAATCGGATAACAACAGCCATTTTGCTTGTATTTCAACCATCATACAGTAATAAACAACTATGTAGTTAAAGTACAAATGACGTTAAGTAGAATAAGACTGATATATTTTTACATTAAACTCCCCGTATTCGCGGAGGATGCGTACCACATCCACCCCCAAATAGCTAAAATCCATGAATACTTAGAACAATTCTAAAAACACTTAGAACTGCCTATTTTGATTGTTCAAACACAAAAAAAAACTAAAAATGCTTATACAGGTATTATCCTACTAACAATGGGGTTAGGTTCCAAAAAACCCATCATTTGTTGGAAAAAACGTATCTCAAATATAGCCTTGCCTACTCTAGGGTATTCAGTGCCATGTATACATACAGTATATGGTAGCCTAGCCTACACTATAAAGTATACTCTATACATACACGGTATAGTAATTATTAACCCTTTAACGCCGAAGCCCTATTTTCAAAAACATCTCCCGTATGCCGGCGGCCTCCGAGAGGTAGCAATTAAGCTGAAAAAAGTTTTTTAAAAAAATCACAGCGCTTAGTTTTCAAGATTAAGGGATCGGCCGGTTTTCGATTTTTTAACGACAGGTTGTTGATATATAGGGGTTTGTTAAAGGATATTGTGTGGAACTTCTGGGGAAAAAATTTTTGTTCAGTGACCTTAGGTTTTGTGACGCCAGAGCATTTTTCGGCCAAAATGGCCATTTTCAAAATGCATCTCCTCCTTTGCTTTTGGTTTTAAGGGATGAGATTTGAACCACATATAAAACACAAATGGACCTTCGATACAAAGCCGGGGATTTTTGATTTTTCAATTATTTTTCGAGATATGAATTTTTTTTTAATGAAATTTTCCCGGAAAAATTACAGAAAAAAAAATTGCCAAAAATCAGAAACTCAAAATATTAAAATCCCCGGCTTTGTTTTAATCTACCATGTTTCCCATGTTATATTTAAAATTTCATTTAGATTGGTCCAATACTAAGGAGGAGATGCATTTTAAAGGCAAAAAACTTATGTTTTGAGAAACGGGCCTTCAAAGTTTTAGTTACATAAAAAAAAGTAAAAGGGACTTCAAAGACTGTGTTACAATTAATTCTATGGTTTTAATTTTTATTTTTGGGTATTAATTAATGCAAAATGATTATAAATAAGAATATTAATTGATTATTTATGTACCTAAGACACATTCTTATAAATTTTAGGTTCCTGGTCCCCCCCCCGCTTCTGATCTTGCTGCAAGGTATTACTCTAGGGTATCATAGTTGCCTACACTTTTTTATTAGTGTCTCGAATCCATCCCTTGCCAAATGGATCCTGGGAATTACTTTACATTCACAATTAGGGATTCGTGATTCAAGTAATTCATCAAGTCTTGCTTCACTTATTATGATCATTTTATTTTCAGGATCGTCTATAATATCAGCCTCCGAGCTACTGCTTTCTTTTTCTAAAATATCTTTGCCCTTTGGTAGTGACGAACAAATAAAGAGGCGTTTAGGGGTGGATGTGGTTGGTCTCTGGTCAGCAGAGATCGCTGCCTGCGCCCGTTTGATGGGCGACAGCTCTCTCTCTCCGTCGCTACATTCCCCTATGGCACTAATTTCTTGAACTCTTTCTTCTACTTCTCACCTGGACTTTTCCACTTGGCTTTTCCGCATTCTAGAAGCATGAAGTGAACTCTTGGACCTTTTAGGCACGGTGAAAAAGCAAAAACACCGCAGAAAATACAGAGTTCAGTCAAGGCTAGCGAGCATGAAAAACGTGTCCTTCTAGCTTGGAAGTTTATAGGCAACTCTCGGCCACAGTCGGTGTCATGGTATGACGTGTGCGTTGTCATGGCTAGGAATAACTAAAAAGGTGCCGAGTAGGATATTATTGACATTATACATTTCATTTCAAAGGAAGTTTTTCGTAATATATATCGCAAAAAAACTATACCAGACTAAATCATTTGCGCTACTGGTGTTTTATGGGTATACAGTTATTGTTACATTTTTGGCCATAACTAGAGAAATACGGCAAATTTTAGCATAATATTTCGTGGACACATTCTTGAACCCTATACGAAGCCATAGAATTTTTTCAGCAAATCAAATTTTTAAAGATTATTGGTTTTTTTAGTTGCCGATCCTTAAGAGTTCATTTTTGGCTCCTTTTTCTCATTGCCTGAAGTTTAGTATGCAACCATCAGAAATAAAAAAATATCATTATCATATATAAATATTGGAATATATGACAGCAAAAAAAAAAAACTTGTATATAATTGAATACAAATCGCCCTGTAAGGAAAACGGTTGAAGCTAATGAGTTAATTTTTTTTAGTTGTATTGTACACTAAATTGCGATGATTTTGGTATATAACAGATTGTAAAACGATTAAAGCAACACAGAGAAAATATTATCACAAAATGATGCATGAATTTAACGCATGGACGTAAAAAAAGTTTTTTCAAAAATTCCCAAAAATTAAAATATTGTGCTAGAGACTTTCCAATTGTGCCAAAATGAAGGAAATTGGTTGAATATTACTAGGCTGTAAGGTTTTTAGCTTACAATTGCATTTTTGAACCATTTCGATCGAGTTAAAGTTGACCGAAGGTTGATTTTTTTCTATTTATCGTTATTTCGATGTAAATATTAAAAAACTGTGAAGAGCTAAAAGAATGATATATTTTTTGTTGTATTCTACATGAAATTGCGCACATTTTGATGTATAACACTTTATGTAACGAATAATATGAAACGGCGAATAAATTACAGCAAGCTGACGCAAGAAATGACAGGATTTTCAGCGGAGTACGCGCGCGCGGAGCGAAGGAAAATTTGTTTTTCAAAAATTCACCAAAAATCTACATATTGTGCTAGAGACTTTCCAATTATGCCAAAATGAAGGTAAATGATTGATTGTTACTCGAATGTAATAATTATGGCTTACGGATGCGTTTTTCGATCATTTCGGTTGAGTCAAAGTTGACCGAATGTTAAAATTTTGTCAGTTATCGTGATTTCGGCGAAAATATTAAAAAACTGTGAAGAGCTAAAGGAATGACATAGTTTTTGTTGTATTCTACATGAAATTGCCCACATTTTGATGTATAACACTTTATGTAACGAATAATATGAAACGGCGAAAAAATTACGGCAAGCCGACACAAGAAATGACAGGATTTTCAGCGGAGTACGTGCGCACGGAGCGAAGGGAAATTTTTTTTTCAAAAATTCACCAAAAATCTAAATAATGTGCTAGAGACTTTCCGTTTGTTGCAAAATGAAGGTAAATGATTGATTGTTACTCGAATGTAATAATTATGGCTTTACAGATGCGTTTTTTCGATCATTTCGGTCGAATCAAAGTTGACCGAATGTTAAAATTTTGTCAGTTATCGTGATTTCGGCGAAAAATAAAAAAACTGTGAAGAGCTAAAGGAATGACATAGTTTTTGTTGTATTCTACATGAAATTGCGCACATTTTGATGTATAACACTTTATGTAACGAATAATATGAAACGGCGAAAAATTACGGCAAGCTGACGCAAGAAATGACAGGATTTTCAGCGGAGTACGCGCGCGCGGAGCGAAGAAAAAATTTTTTTTCAAAAATTCACCAAAATTCTAAATAATGTGCTAGAGACTTTCCGTTTGTTGCAAAATGAAGGTAAATGATTGATTGTTACTCGAATGTAATAATTATGGCTTACGGATGCGTTTTTCGATCATTTCGGTCGAATCAAAGTTGACCGAATGTTAAAATTTTGTCAGTTATCGTGATTTCGATGTAAATATTAAAAAACTGTGAAGAGCTAAAGGAATGATATATTTTTTGTTGTATTCTACATGAAATTGCCCACATTTTGATGTATAACACTTTATGTAACGAATAATATGAAATGGCGAAAAAATTACGGCAAGCTGACGCAAGAAATGACAGGATTTTCAGCGGAGTACGCGCGCGCGGAGCGGAGGAAATTTTTTTTTCAAAAATTCACCAAAATTCTAAATATTGTGCTAGAGACTTTCCGTTTGTTGCAAAATGAAGGTAAATGATTGATTGTCACTCGAATGTAATAATTATGGCTTACGGATGCGTTTTTCGATCATTTCGGTCGAGTCAAAGTTGACCGAATGTTAAAATTTTGTCAGTTATCGTGATTTCGATGTAAATATTAAAACACTGTGAAGAACTAAAGGAATGATATATTTTTTGTTGTATTCTAAATGAAATTGCGCACATTTTGATGTATAACACTTTATGTAACGAATAATATGAAATGGCGAAAACATTGCGGCAAGCTGACGCAAGAAATGACAGGATTTTCAGCGGAGTTCATTGGCGTATGGAGCGGAGGAAATTTTTTTTTCAAAAAATTCACCAAAATTCTAAATATTGTGCTAGAGACTTTCCGTTTGTTGCAAAATGAAGGTAAATGATTGATTGTTACTCGAATGTAATAATTATGGCTTACGGATGTGTTTTTCGATCATTTCGGTCGAGTCAAAGTTGACCGAATGTTAAAATTCACTTTGGTTGCTGGGTCCTTCTCCAGCATCCCAGTCTAAAACTCGCCTCACACGCTCGCTTCCGACAGGCAGCATGCGCCTTTCACGGTCCTGACGCCTTTGTGACATCTCTGCAAACGTTCTGTTGCAGCACGAATACGCTAACACTCGCAAAAGTTCAACAAAACACGTCTGCGTCAAAATATCGCTCCCGCAAGGTGCTGCTCTGATGGTCTCTGATGCGAGATGGGGGAAATTTGCGCATGCGCGTCTGGGTGACGCTCAGAAACAAAACAACAGCTGGATCCGTGAACTCCCAGCATCCGCCGAGGCACGGGATTTGAAATCTTCCGCAAACTAGGCCTACAATTATTTTTCCGCGAATATTTAAAAAAAGCATTTTCAGTCGACGTTTGCAACGTCCACTCGGCATTCGACAGACAATTTTGGACGACGTTTAAAACGTCCAACAGGCGTTTAAGGGTTAATATCAGCTAATTCTGGAGGTTCATGCAGAATGACTTACAATAATTCAATACAAAGAGAAATTGAATAAAAACAAGAATTAGCTTAGCCTACACTATGGTATATCGTATACATACAAGGTAGCCTAGCCTACATTATACTGTACTATATATTCACATATCATATACAAACACCAACATAACAAATATGCATCTTTTCCATGGATCTTTTAAAATGTTATGACTTAATTCACTGTATCCAATATTATTGCATATATTCTTATATTTTGTATTATAAATTGTGATCATAGCAATCAATGTTTTGGTTTGGAAATAGATTACATGGTAAGTTTATTTCGCCACATTTAACTCAGTTCAGAGTGCTTTTCTTGCTTCTAGTTAGCATAAATGAATCTCTAGATACTTTACTTATATGGGGCAAGGTTATTTTTCATTATACGAAGTGTTTTTAAGTCGAAATATAACTTAAATATGTCTTGTGAAATTAATTTAGCTATTTTTTTCGTTAATAGATGACGTTGGCCGTCTGGGGGCATTTTTTTTGTGTAAAAAAATCAAGATTCCGGTAGCTATTTTCCCTTTATTTCATCATAATATGAGCTTTACGTTTTTATTGTTTATCGGCGTAAAAATAGTAGTAATGTGTTCTTTCATGCCCAATACTTTTGATTAAAATACTTTTTTCCAACTTCAATTACAGTCGAGTTTCATCCATGTTGCTGATGCACAATAATTTATAGTCATTAGCAGCTCGAACATTGTTTTCTCAGCTTCATCTACAACTTGCAGCTTAAATTTAGCAGTATATTTCCTCGCCAATCTTTTATCTACACCGAATAGGGGTATAATGTAAAAATATATCAGTCCTATTCTCCTTAATGTCATTTGTACTATAACTATGGCAATTGTTTATTACCGTACGGTGGTTGAAATACAAGCAAAACGGCTGTTGTTATCCGATTCAAAGATAAGCAAAACAACAGTTTCTTGTTTGGCTGTTTATGGCTGTACGCATTTACGTAAGAGTATAACATTACTAACAATACTTTTATCATTCTCTTTTAGAAGATGGGATAAAGAGATGGAGGAAAAGAAGTTGGTCTATTGTAATCTTGTCTCTCTCGCTGCCTGACTGTATACTGCTGCCTGCACCTGCGCGAAATTTAAAAATATTTGATAAATATTGCCGTATCAGTATTAACCCTTTAACGCCGACTGGACGTATTTTACGTCGACAAAAATTGTCTGTTGGGTGCCGAGTGGACGTAAAATACGTCGACTACAAAAAGTTTTTTTAAATATTCGCAGAAAAATACTTATAGGCCTAGTTTGCAAAAAATTTTAAATCGCGTGCCTTGAGGGATGCTGGGAGTTCACAGATCAAGCTGTTGTTTTGTTTACAAGCATGACCCAGCTGCGCATGCGCGAATTTCTTTCTTCTCCCACCAGAAAGCATCAGCGACGCATCATCAGAGAGTGATTTCTTGAAGCGTTCGTGTTTTGCCGAACTTGTGCAAGTGCTAGCGTGTTTGTGACACAATAGGACGTACGCAGAGATGTCCAAACGTCGTCAGGACTCTGAAAGGTGCGTATTGCCTGTCGGTAGTGAGCGTGTGAGACGTGTTTTAGACTTGGATGCTGGACAGGGACCCAGCACCCAAGGTGATCCATCTTATGAGCGCCGTGTTGTACGGCTATGTGTGGCCGAAAGTGACCGTGGGCCCCAAGATGATGCCATACAAAGGACGTCTAAGCATAAAAGTGTACAACCCCAAGAAGCCAAAGAAATATGGTGAAGTTCTTTTTTATTATGGAATCCAACACTGGATACGTTGTTGACTTCTTTGTGTGTTCCGGGGTCTTCTCCACGCTGCGTGACACTGTCTTCGGTCTTGTGGATCATTTCCGTAACCAGGGATACCACCTGTTTATGGATAATTATTATAACTTGGTATCCCTGGCCAAGGAACTGTATGAAGCAGGTGTGCACGTCAGTGGTACCCTTCGGTTGGTGCGTGGGGCCCCGAATGTCCTCAAGAGGTTCGCTAGCCACCCGCAACATTTGGCAAGAGGAAAGACAGAGTGGCAGCGGAAGGGAGATGTCTTCGTCACCTGTTGGAAGGGGGTCTGACTCGTGCCCATGATTACGACCAGTCATGAGCCCATCCAAGAAGAGGTCGTTCAGCGGAAGACGACATGTCGGCAGGGCTGAGTTACGTATCAGGAGTTTCGTGCCCAACGGCATACCGTCATCAGGCACTACAATAGGCACATGGGAGGAGTTGATCTCTTTGATCAACTCATCCAGTATTATCCCTTCACCAGGTGAACCAGGAGGTGGACACAGAAGCTCCTCAAATACCTCCTTCAGTTGGCCCTCCAGAATGCCTACATCCTCTACTGTGGGTACAATTCGGACACCCGGAGGTTGTCCCACATCCAGTTTCTTGAGGTGGCCAGGAATGCCCTCATAAACTTCAATCCTGGGGAGTAGCCTTCCTAAACCACCCCCCTTCCCCGAGCTCCAGATCTGCCCCGAGAGGATAGGGCAGATGTCGCTAGGAGGGCCAACCTCGGTCGTTCTGCTCCTGCCGACGCCGCCTCTGCTGTCCCTGTCCCTGTCCCTGCGGCCGCCCTCCCTCACATTCCAATGTCCCGTTGGGTAGTGGACCCTGTGTGTCGGCTGCAGGCAGGGGATCACACACTGGAGCTCCTAGAAGGGCTTAAGCAGAAACGGTGCTGGGTGTGCCACATGAATGGCAGAAGAAGAGACACCCGGTTCATCTGTCGCACCTGCAAGGTAGCACTTTGCAGGATCGGGGAGTGTGACCGCAAATACCACACTGCGGTTATATATTGGAGTGCGCCTACCCGAGGGACACTGGAGGGCACAGCGGACCGCCGAAGGGTGGCCCATCTGCAGTAAGGGTGCGTGTCTCCCTCCTCCACCTGTACCTCGTCATGTCTAGAGGAAAAAAATGCAAGACTCTTCAATGGAGGAGGGAGAAAACAAGAATTGAATGAAGAGTCAGGATTACGAGTGAGTATTTTGCATTGATTTTATGTTTAATTTTATATTTATTACAAGTTTTTATATATCTGTATTTATTGGTGTTTTGTATATTATTTCGTTTTATGCAAAAAAAAAAAAGTTTTTCACCTGCATTCCTTTTATTTATGTATTCGTACAAAAAAATATATATATATATATATATATAAAAAAAATATATATATATATATATATATATATATATATATATATATATATATATATATATATATATATATATATATGTGTGTGTGTATGTATGAATGTGTATATATATATATAATTTTTTTTCCAGTAAGCAAAAAATCTTACATTCTAGTGATATTCAATCATTTACCTTCATTTTGCAACAAATGGGAAGTCTCTAGGACAATATTTCGATTTCTGGTGAATTTAAAAAAAAAAAAATTTTCCTTACGTCCACGCGAACTAACTCTGCTGAAAATCTCAGAAATTCTTTAGTTACTTTGTCGTAATTTTTGCACCGTTTTCTATTAGCCGTTACATAAAGTTTTATATAGGAAAATGTGCACAATTTCATGTAAAATACAACAAAAAATAACTCATGGTTATAGCTTTTATCAATTTTGAAATATTTTCATACAAATCACGATAAGTGCCAAAATTTCAACCTTCGGTAAACTTTGACTTGACCGAAATGGTCGGAAAATGCAATTGTAAGCTAAAACTCTTACAATCTAGTGATATTCAATCATTTACCTTCATTTTGCAACAAACGAGAAGTCTCTAGCACAATATGTCGATTAATGGTGAATTTTTGAAAAAAATTTTTCCTTAAGTCCGCGCACACTAACTCTGCTGAAAATCTCAGAAATTCTTTAGTCGCTTTTTCGTAATTTTTGCACCATTTTCTATTAGCCGTTACATAAAGTTTTATATATGAAAATGTGTGGAATTTCATTTAGAATACAACAAATAATAACTCATGGTTGTAGCTTTTATCAGTTTTGAAATATTTTCATATAAATCATGACAAGTGCCAAAATTTCAACCTTCAGTCAACTTTGACTCGACCGAAATGGTCGAAAACTGCAATGGTAAGCTAAAACTCTTACATTCTAGTAATATTCAATCATTTACCTTCATTTTGCAACAAACGGGAAGTCTCTAGCACAATATTTCGATTTATGGTGAATTTTTGAAAAAAACTTTTTCCTTACCTCCGCTCGTGCTAACTCTGCTGAAAATCTCAGAAATTCTTTAGTCACTTTGTCGTAATGTTTGCACCATTTTCTATTAGCCGTTACATAAAGTTTTATATATGAAAATGTGCGCAATTTCATTTAGAATACAACAAAAAATAACTCATGGTTATAGCTTTTATCCGTTTTGAAATATTTTCATATAAATCACGATGTGCCAAAATTTCAACCTTCGGGGAACTTTGACTCGACCGAAATGGTCGAAAACTGCAATTGTAAGCTAAAACTCTCACATTCTAGTAATATTCAATCATTTACCTTCATTTTGCAACAAACAGGAAGTCTCTAGCACAATATTTCAATTTATGGTGAATTTTTGAAAAAAACTTTTTTACGTATGCACGTTACGAATTTATCCATTATTTTGTGATAATATTTTCTCTGTGTTGCTTTGATTGTTTTACAATTTGTTATATATGAAAATAATCGCAATTTAGTTTACAATACAACGAAAAAAAAACTCATTAGCTTTTTAACTTTTTGCTCACAGCGTGATTTGTATACAATTATATATGACATTTTTTTGCGCTGTCATACATTCCAATATTTATATATGATAATGATATTTTTTTCATTTCTGATGGTTGCATATTAAACTTCAGGCAATGACAAAAAAGGAGCCAAAAATGAACTCTTAATCTTCAAAACTAAGCGTGCTGTGATTTTTTGAAAAAAACTTTCTTTCCGCTTCGGCGCTAACTCTCAAACCCCGCCGGCATACGGGAGACACTTTTGTAAATAGACGCTCGGCGTTTAAGGGTTAATTGCTTACCCCATTGCAAAATCGAATTATCGTAACTCAAGCACTACCTGAGTATTTTAATAGTTTTATCACAAAAAGTGCATTTAGTCATGAAAATGAGACGAAAATACAGTAATTAGTGAATATTTCTCAGTCAAAAATACTGTGAATGGGCGAATTTTCAGCGAATAATGCGTATCTTTGTTCCATAGAGAAATCCACGAATAGGTGAGTCCACAAATCGTGAGACCGCGACTATGGGGGATTTACTGTAATCAGCTGATAAGGTATCAATAAAGAAAAACCTGTCACTAACTAAATATGCCTAAAGGTACAAATAGAAGAATACTTAACCAATTGCTGATGAAAACAACCAGAAAAGTAACGAATTCCAAAAATTGAAGCTGCTGCCAACAACTGGTCTTCAGCCATCAGTTAGCAGTGTAAGCAAGTTATACTTAGACACGAGCAATATGTAATAGTTGTATATTCACGAAATCCAATACAACATCAAGGGCAGCAATACACTTAACACCATGGCTACAGCTACCTAAACCGGTTTCTCTCCTTGTTATAGCACCTACAGCTATGCCGCTCAGAAACTAGTTTCAGTCTTTCATCACTTACAGCGCTGTAAAACTGAAACAACATAACTTCAGAACATCCACCGGAACCCAGAACCGATTTTTTTTATTAATATATTTGAAAAGAGCCATAAGATCAGAATGATGTACGTCGAGTCCAACATAACCCGGGGACTGTCAGTATTACTGTATTTCAGCATAGGCAATCACGCTACTTCAAATAACTTTTAATCAAAACATAAAAACAGTTCCTTATGTGAATTTTTGTAAGGGGCTTGCCGAATGCCGAATTTCGAGGAATTATCGAATTTTAGTTATTAACAGTTTTCAACTGTTTTATGTCTAAATAAACATATTCTGAAGCAATGCTAAAAAAATTTTTTAGTTTGGTTTATTGACAATTTTGTAACTGCTTGTATGGCACTTTGAACCAAAAATTATAAAGACTTGTAAAAAAAAGTCTGTATAAATAATTCTGGAGAGGATCAAGTAAGTTATACACTTCTGGACTGTTATGTGTGTAAATAAACATAGCTGCTCTGATCTTCTATAGAGTCTTTTTTTATTTTCCTTATAACAGTTTTCTCCGTTACTACAGTACAACTGGTGAGTACTGCACCTATGTGATTCATCAGGAGGAGTTAAATTTCCAGTGATTTCCGTATATTTCTATAAAGATTTTCATATATTTTTATTATGAGTAAGTCAAATTTGGTGAGCATAGTCCGTATGGTTTTATACACGTATAGGTAAATCTATCGAATTTCGATACAAGTCAAAATCTTGAAGTGGCCAACGTTTCTCCCGGATTCATCTGAGTATGAGCACGACAGTGGGTCGGAGTAGAGTGGTGGTACTAGAGGGATATACTCTATAAATAGCTGCAGGTGACCAGGGGTTTTCTCATATTGATTTGTCATTGGTTGGTGGTGCATAGCAGCCTCCTATTGGCAGGAGAAAGTTTTTCTCAAGTCCTTTCTCATTGCTGTTGCAGCCTAGCAGACCGTCGGGGCAGGGGTGTGACATCGCTGGGTGGTGCGTGCCATTGCGTGATGCCAAGGTGGCTCGAATTTTCATTGGCTGCTGGGTTGCTCATCTCATTAAGTATTCGCTGCGCAATGTCACAGTGGCTCAAATTTTCATTGGCTGCTGGGTTGCTCATATCATCAGGTATTCTTGGGCCGGGGGTGTCATTCAGTCTGGTATTATTGATGTTTCCTGGTATATTTCTTCTTAAGCTGGTGGGGAGGAAAAGCACTTCCTGCATCGTGTTCAGTGAGGGCTTCTCTTGTTGAATAAGGAGCGCCTCTAGCAGTTGTAGACGTCGCTGGTCAGGGGCCTTCCCTATTATCCTGGTGTTTTTTATAATATCGTCATTCCAATGTAAGAGCTGGGGTATCCATGGGCAGGGCATGAAAATTGGTAGACTACATTCGTCTGGATCTCTGGCTGGCGGGGTTGGATTGTTCTTCATGATTAGGTCCCTGGTACGTCGATTTCGGCAGTAGATGACAAATTTGAGTTCTTCGTTGGCTTCAGTGGGGGTCACATTCTCCATGATAATTTTCTTTAGTATGTCTTCATCCTCATATTAACATGAGTACATTCTTGCCTTATAAATGGATTTTGACAAAGGAAAAATCTATTTCTGGGGGAAGACCTGTGTCACCCAGTGAAATGGTTCCAATAGCACACATTTCTAGGTATAACTATTGCTAAATATACCAGAGAAAAAAGCTATCCATAATGCCGGGGTTACTACCCCCGGATCGAGCACCATAATGGTGTCGGTATGCACTACGGGTGAGTGGAAGCCACTATCACAGGTCTTCATCCTATAGATCTCTCTATTCAGAGAAAAATTTTTACTGTGTTTTAATACTCCCAAATCATAATCAAAACTATGAGGCGCACAGTCTAAAATTATAAAATAACCAATACCAAGACACTTAAGGCTAACAAGTTATGAATGAAAACAGGATATCCGCGGTACGGGCAGGAGTCAGGCTGTGAAGCAGACCTGACATAAAGGCTAGAAGCAGGGCAAGCAAGCGAGGCAGGTAGGCTAGAGAATATACCAATAGGTAAACGAGGATTACAAACCAAAAGGACAAAAAGGATACATAAACTAGTCTTGAGTTGGACCAGGAGGAACAATACTTCCTGCAGCTACTGTGGAATATTTAAGAGCCTCTAGGGACTTAAGATAGTGGCGTTTAAATACTGTTGGTGATTTCCAGCCTGTATATTTTTTAAGGTCATCAAAATTCATATTATGGAAATAGTTAGCTGAGGTGGCCACCGCTCGAATATCATGTACCCGAGGTACTGAACTGGTTTGCCTGTTTAATAAAATAAGGAATTTGTTGCCTGATGGCCTTTAAGGAAATAGTACCTCCATTTTCCCTAACAAAAAGAGGGCCTGAAGTTCTCTTAGAAGTTCTATTTAAATAAGCTTTTAAAGTATTGACTGGACATAAAGACAGATCCTGTGGAAGGGGAATAATCTTCCAAGGAGACCATCTATTTTGTGGCTCCTCATTCTTTGCTAGAAAACTGAGGTCCGGAGGAAATCAACATGATTCGGCTCTCTAGAAAGAGCAGACAGTTCAGAAATTCTAGCTCCTGAGGCTAGACTTACTAAGAATAACGTTTTCCTTAACCCTTAAACGGCGAGCCTCTATTTACAAAAACGTCTCCAGTATGCCGCCGGCGTTCGGTGAGTTAGCGCCGAAGCGGAAAAAATTTTTTTTCAAAAAATCACAGCACGCTTAGTTTTTAAGATTAAGAGTTCATTTTTGGCTCCTTTTTTTGTCATTGCCTGAAGTTTAGTATGCAACCATCAGAAATGAAAAAATATCATTATCATATATAAATATTGGAATATATGACAGCAAAAAAAAAAAACTTATATAATTGTATACAAATCGCGCTGTAAGCACAACGGTTAAAGCTAATGAGTTAATTTTTTTAGTTGTATTGTACACTAAATTGCAATGATTTTGGTATATAACAAATTGTAAAACGATCAAAGCAACACAGAGAAAATATTATCACAAAATGATGCATGAATTGCTAACGCCGACGTAAAAAATGTTTTTTCAAAAATTCACCATAAATCGAAATATTGTGCTAGAGACTTCCCGTTTGTTGAAAAATGAAGCTAACTGATTGAATATTACTAGACTGTAAGTGTTTTAGCTTACAATTGCATTTTTCGACCATTTTGGTCGCGTTAAAGTTGACCAAAAGTCGAATTTTTTCTATTTATCGTGATTTATATGAAAATATTTCAAAAATGATAAAAGCTACAACCATGAGTTCTTTTCTGTTGTATTCTACATGAAATTGCGCACATTTTCATATATAAAACTTTATGTAACGACTAATATAAAACGGTGCAAATATTACGACAACGAGACGAAAAAGAATTTCTGAGATGTTCGGCCGAGTTATCAGCAAGAGACGTAAGGAAAATGTTTTTTCAAAATTCACCATAAATGGAAATATTGTGCTAGAGACTTCCAATTTATTGCAAAATGAAGGTAAACGATTGAATATTACTAGAATGTAAGAGTTTTAGCTTACAATTGCGTTTTTACCATTTTGGTCGAGTTAAAGTTGACCGAAGGTTGAAATTTTGGCAGTTATCGTGATTTATGTGAAAATATTTCAAAACTGATAAAAGCTACAACCATGAGCTATCTTTTGTTGTATTCTACATGAAATTGCGCACATTTTCATATATAAAAGTTTATGTAACGACTAATGTAAAACGATGCAAACATTATGACAACATGACGAAAGAATTTCTGAGATGTTCGGCCGAGTTACCGAGCGCAGACGTAAGGAAAAAGTTTTTTTTTCAGAAATTCACCATAAATCGAAATATTGTGCTAGAGACTTCCAGTTTGTTGCAAAATGAAGGTACATGATTGAATATTACTAGAATGTAAGAGTTTTAGCTTATAATTGCGTTTTTTTACCATTTCGGTCGAGTTAAAATTGACTGAAGCTTGAAATTTTGGCAGTTATCGTGATTTATATGAAAATATTTCAAAACTCATAAAAGCTACAACCATGAGTTATTTTCTGTTGTATTCTACATGAAATTGTGCACATTTCCATATATAAAACTTTATGTAACGACTAATATAAAACAGTGCAAACATTACGACAACGTGATTTAAAGAATTTCTGGCTGGACGTTAAGGAAAAAGTTTTTTCAAAATTCACCATAAATCGAAATATTGTGCTAGAGACTTCCAATTGTATGCAAAATGAAGGTAAATGATTGAATATTACTAGAATGTATGAGTTTTAGCTTACAATTGCGTTATTTTGCCATTTCAGTCGAGTCAAAGTTGACCGAAGGTTGAAATTTTGGCAGTTATCATGATTTATATGAAAATATTTCAAAACTGATAAAAGCTACAACCATGAGTTATTTTCTGTTGTATTGTACATGAAATTGCGCACATTTTCATGTATAAAACTTTATGTAACGGCTAATATAGAACAGTGCAAAAATTACGACAAAATGATGAAAGAATTTCTGAAATTTTCGTCGAGTTATCAGGCTGGCGTAAGAAAAAAGTTTTTTTCAAAAATTCACCATAAATCGAAATATTGTGCTAGAGACTTCCAATTTGTTGCAAAATGAAGGTACATGATTGAATATTACTAGAATGTAAGAGTTTTAGCTTACAATTGCGTTTTTCGACCATTTCGGTCGAGTCAAAGTTGACCGAAGGTTGAAATTTTTTGTGGTCGACGTACGGTACATCCACTTGGCACCCAACAGACAATTTTAGTCGACGTATGATACATCCAATAGGCGTTTAAGGGTTAACATACTCAGGTATGAACATAATTCGTTATCAGTGTCTGATGCCAATTTAAGTACGTCATTTAAGTACCAGGAAACCGTGTGTGGACGGGTTGCTGGTCTAAGACGAGCACATGCTTTAGGAATTGACGAAAAATATGAGTCTGTAAGGTTAATATTAAAGCCATGTAAAATCATTTTTCTCAACGCAGATTTTGTTGTAGTAATAGTACTAGTGGCCAATCCTTTCTCAAATAATGATCTGAAGAAAGAGATCGCTAGGTTCGTGGTCAATTCATGAGCTTCAGATTCCCTCAGAAATAATGCTAACTTTTTAACTGCTGAGTCATACTGTCTGAGAGTAGATTCCCTCTTATCTGATTCTATGAACAGTGTATTAAGAGGGTCAATGTTAGCATCTTTTTGCGCTGCAAATTTCATGAAGTCCATAAAGCTAGGGCATTCAGAATTCTTGAGGAAGCTGACACAGTCCGAGTTTGCACTACTTGTGTCAACCTTGGGTTGGGGATCTGTTTGTGCCATCTGTTCCAGTCGATTGACATCGCATCTGTGGAATGAGCTAGAGGATCTAGATTGGGAGCAACGTAACACGGAAGCTTGTGGTTGCTCTCTGTGGCAAACAGGTCTACCTGGAGACCCGGTACCTGAAGACAAATCCACTCGACGACTTCCTGTCCAAGGACCATTCCGACTCCAGCGGGTTGTCCTGGACAGTGAATCTGCAATGACATTCTGAACACCTGCCAGGTGGGTAGCTGACAGGTGCCAAAGATGTTTCCTTGCCAGAGAGAAAATTGCGATCATTACTTGATTGATATGGCTCGACTTGGAGCCCCCTCTGTTCAGGCAATGCACCACTACTGCACTGTCCAGCACCAGTCTGATGTGCATCTGTCTGGCTGGACGCAGTTTCTTTAGTGTTACAAATACTGCCATTGCCTCTAGAATGTTGATATGGAACTGGCGGAATACTGTCGACCATGTTCCTTGAACTTTCTTGTGTTGGGAGTATCCTCCCCATCTGCTTAGGGAAGCATCCGTATGGATCACTAGTGATGGAGGGGGAAATTGAAGAGGCACTGACCTTGCCAAACTCCAATATCTGTGGAATCAAAGACAGCTTGTCTCTGTTTCTGCTGTTGGCTCGTTTCCGCCATACCCTGTTTATATCCTTCAGTTTGGCTTTTAGCAGCAAGTCTGTTACTGAAGCGAACTAAAGAGAGCCTAGAACTCTTTCCTGGGCAATGACGAGAGGCTCTTTTGTTTTTGAGGAACTGTCTGGTAGCTTTGGCTATTTCCTTCCTTTTGGCTGGCGGAAGGACAGTTTGTGTGTGTTTAGGTCCCACTGGATTCCCAACCATTGAAATTGAGCCATGAACTAGACGGATTTCTTCCTGTTTATTTGGAAACCAAGGTATTCCAAGAAGTTGATTACTGTGAAAGTTGCTTTTCGACATTCCTTGACGTTGGATGCCCAAATTATCCAATCGCCCAGATATGCGCCAGCATAATCCCTTGGGCCCGTAGCTCTTGGACTACTGTCTCTGCCAGTTTGGTAAAGATTCTGGGCGCTATGTTGAACCCGAATGGCATGACTCTGAACGAGTACGCTTGTTTTCCTAGTCTGAACCCTAGGTAAGGGGAGAAGTTTCTCGCAACCGGAACGTGATAATATGCGTCTGAAAGATCTATGGAGGTGGTGATGGCCCCACAGGGAAGTAGGATCCGTACCTGCGAGATTGTAAGCATGCGAAACTTGTCGCATTGAATGTATAAGTTGAGACGAGACAGGTCCAGAATTACTCTTTGTTTGTCTGAGTCTTTCTTCGGGACACTGAACAGACGGCCTTGAAATTTCAAGCGTCTGACTTTCTTTATTGCCTTCTTTTGCAGAAGTTCTTTTGCAAAGTCCAGTAAGTCTTTGGATGGATGTTGATGGAATCTGACTGGCGGAGGAGGCCCCTTGCTCCAGCTCCATCCCAGACCTTTGGAGATTATGCTGTGGGCCCATGGGCTGAAGGTCCAATGGTCCCTGAAGAGGTATAATCTCCCGCCTACCTGTGGGGTCTCATTGATGGGGAGAGGCCTTACTTCCTCTATTTCCACGGCCTCCTCTTCCACGTGAGAGAGGTCTGGATGCTGCTCTACCTCTGTAGGCGGCTCTAGCCCTGCTTCCCCTCGCATGCCTATTGTAGCCTCGAAACGCCCCTTGGCTTTCAAACGAGGCGTTGAAAGCTGGGGACGTCACGAAGGCTGGCGGAGCAGAAGCTTGCTGAGCCAGCTGCATCAGTACGAACTGCTGCTGAGGTTGTGACTGAGATGTAGAAGGCTGGCCGATCTGTGAGACTGGTACCGCCTGAAGCACTGTTTGAGCCTGAGGTTTCTTAAAGCCCTGGAATCTCCTGAACCTTTTCCTTTCTTTAGGTTGAGGTCCGGAGGTCTCAGAGAACTTCCTCTTAAAAGGAAGGCCCCAGCGAGAGCGGAGACTCTGGTTTGCTCTAGTTGCCTCTGCCATAACATTATTGACCTCATCCTCTGGGAAGAGGTTAGGTCCCCAGATAGAGCTCTTCATGAGTCTATTGGGCTCATGTCTGATGGTGGTGTCTGCGAAGATGTGTTTCCTGCAGTTCTGTCTCGCTACCACAAAGTCGTAAAGGTCCGATTGGAAGGAAGCCAATAACGACTTCGTGAGGACCTGAAACAGAGGTTCGTCATTATAAGCTAATGCCGTTACCTCTGAGATGGTGACGGAATGCAGGGAGCGACTCAACCTGCACTTAGCCTCAAATTCCGCCTTGAGCAGAGCCTCCGGAATTCTGGGAAGTTGCTCGCTGAACAGGGAGGAGGCACACTCGGGATCGAGTTTCCCCACCGTAAAAGTTGCCGGAGCTCCCAACCAACACTCCGAATCTCCGGGGAAGAGAAGGGAGGTAGAATCTCTCTCCCGGAGTTGAGGCATGGGCTTGCCATCTATCCCAGCCTGGAGGGTCAGCTCTGCAATCTTAGTAGTGCAGGGGGTAGGGATGGCGTCACCTACAGAGAACATCGTAAAACTTCCCTTAAAGGGAGTAAGCTTCGTGTTCTCGCACTCCCATTCAGTGAGAGCGCGCATTAGGGTGGATTGAGCTTGGTCCCTGGGAAAGATGACTGTTTCTTTCGGGAGCTTGTCAGACATAATCCAGGCTTCTTCCGTTAACCTGACAAAGCCTGGATAGGGAGGCACTAGGTTGGCTGGAAAGAACTCCAGTTCTTCCAGACGACGAGTGCCCAAACCCTCAATAGTCAGTGTGCCATTATGCAGGGGAGCAAGCAGGGCCAGCCGCCATGGGTTTCCCTTATCAAAGGGGGGCAGTTTGGAGGCATCCGGGACAACATGTGATTGTTGTGCTGCTCCGGATCGGATGAATCCGGAGAGCAAGCTTTGCTGGGCCTGTACCTTTTGTGCCAATGACAGCACTGACTCTCCGGAGGTCTGCAAGCTTGTGACAACGTGAGTTGAAAGATCATGTAGCCTAGCTTCTACCTTGGAGTCGATTTTCTGCATCAGCAGTTCGACGAAGGCCTCAGAGTCAAAGCTAGGCTGTGGGGGCTTAGCCTTTGGATCTCTGGACCTCGACCCCTTAGAAGAGGGAGTAGCCTTACTTGAGAACGTCACCGGTTTGGGAGCTAGTGACGACCTAGAGGGAGCTGGCGGATTAGACCTTTGAGGTCTAGAGGACTTTGGTAAGTCCTTCTTTTTCAGAGATTTCACCTTGGGCATAACAGACCGAGATCTGTCCACAAGGTTAGCTGACTTCTGAAATCCCTGGAAGGAAGACGAAGAAGAAGAAGGTGAACTAAATAAGGTCCTATCTAAACTAACCTCACCTGCCTCACTTACCGCCCTACTTTCTCCCTGTTGGTCATCCACGCTCATGGGCTCCAGGTGGATGTTAATAGCTGCCACCTCTTCCGCCACCTCTCCGCACAGGTTGTCATCTTGGGAGGGTTGCGTCTCTTGCCTGATCTTCTCGATGAGTGGGGCGGCCAACTCCCTCGGTAATGCGGCGGAGATCCGGGCACCAGGATAGAGGAGATTACAGATCTCCTCCGAGAGCACGTAGGGGTTGCCAGATGCAACGTTCCTCCCAAATCCGCCAACCCAGGTCTTCAGGGTTGACAGCGAAGAGGCACGGATTGCTGGGTTAGACTGGAAGAGAAGGTAGGACTTACTGAAAATATTCTCCCAATTTTCGTATATATCCATATGAGCCATCAATATCAAAAAAGGGGACTAAAGGTTAGCAGTCTCCCATCACTTACCGACTCATTGGACACCAGCTCGTAAAGAGCGTAGCAAATTTTACAGCTGTCCGGGTGCCAAACGGTCAGGTCCCCAACATGCACTGCACAGCTGGAGTGCGAGCGGCACACCTCGTGTCCGCACGGTTGCTGGAGAACGGCCGAGCACCCTGGCTCCTGACAACGTACCATCTGTAAGTGAAATGATGGTACATGAGTATCATTAAGGCAAGACTCGCCGGACTAAGTCCGGCGGCCACAGATTACCTTAACATAGATTATGGGTGATGATACATGTGAATCAACAAGGCAAAACCCGCCGGAACAGAGTCCGGCAGCAAGAATCTAAAACATAGCTTAAACTACCGAATGGTTAACTTATTATATATATGTTATAAACAGGTACTCTATGACACCCCGCCGTGAATAGTCACTGAAATCTCATTGTGTCTCATAATATGGGAACGGCGTAATAGGGGCGGAGTAGGGGGGTCGCATATAGCCCCTTCTCAAACGCCCAGGGCGGAAACCATATAATGGAAACCGCCAACAACCGTGACCCATGTCCACCGGAGTGGTTAACTGGACAAAAAACAACGAAAAATCAGACTAGCCCGGCGGAGAAGTGAATTCTAACATATCGTAACTGTTATTATGCATCCACGGACGATGTTCGACGCTCCAGCTACTAACTACTAAAAGCAATTAGAAGCGAGCTAACGAAACACCGCCCGTAGGGGAAAGGTAGAGAGTGGCGGAAACCCGGCAAATAGCGACCGGTCAGGTGGGTAGCACCCTCCGGACGCGGACTATAACCTCCTTACGGGGGTGCCGAACGCAAGCGAACGACTTTCCTCTTACGAGGACAACGCTCAGGCAACGTCGCCAAATTCTAATCGTTAAGGTAAAAAAGCGGGACTAGGGTACATACACGAAAATACGGAGTTAACTGATCCTAACCTACCCGCCAAAAACCAAAGCTACTTGGCCTGGTCAGGAAGGCCAGGATTAATGCCACTGGTGTGGGGAGAGAAGGACCTTCGTCCTAACTCAGCCACACTCCCCAAAACCGAGATAGCTTGGTCAGGTGGCAAAATATGAAGTGAGGAGCCCTCTCACTAATCTTACCTTACCTTCCAAAACCTAACGGCCTGGCCAGGTGGGCTAAATGTGAATGAGGAACTCGTTCAATAGCCTAACCTCACCTTCCAAAAACCTAACGGCCTGGTCAGGTGGGCTAAGTGTGAACGGAGGAACCCCTCACTAGCCTAACCCTCCTCCCCCAAAACCGTAAGACGGCCTGGTCGGGAGAGCTAGGTAGCCTGAACATCGTGTAAGAGCATTGTCATGCCTAGCCTCGGTAGGTTAGGCTAGTTAACTACCTTATATTAGAAATAAAACTACCTAGTATATGAACAACCAAAATATAAGAGTCAACCATTCGTGATGTGGGTTACCCTAGGATTAAACCTATATAAATACACATATAAATACATAATTGACTCGGCGGCAGAGAAGGTCCAGGAAACACGGGTTATATTGGTAACATTAGGTACCCAAAATGACCTCCCCTGACGCCGAATCGCATGCATAAATTAATCCAGGAATGGACATGTCATCCATCCTTGTACACTCGGCAAGAGAAGTGAAGATACAGTTTTCTTTAGATTTCGTTCATCGAATTTTAATTTTTTTCTTACAGAAAACACAAAATCTCGGTAAATTTACTCTAGAATATAAAAATACAATGCAAATTATATCATATATGTTAAATCTGCAAAACAAAAACGTTCAGATACTTAAAAACACCATGCATGTCCGAAGTAATCAGAATTTCTCAGATGACTTCGTTCATAGAGATCTAAAAGATAGTGTATGGATATCTCGGTGTAGTACTGTTTATCAGAACGGCAATATTTACTCGTTTTCCGTTATGGACAGGCTTATTATTGCATCATCATACGAGGTAGTGATAATTTCTTTAATTTTTACACATTCATATTTGTATTTCACTGTGTTAAAAGTCAGCTGGAATTAATGGCAGTAAATGTTGCGACAGCTACGGTAAGTTGACCAAATCTATTTAAATCTGCAAGAGCGTTCTCTATGATGTGTGGAGCACTTCAGCGGGAAAACACAAGTAACTGGATGTTTCTTGACGTTGCCATAGTTTCTCTCTCTCTCTCTCTCTCTCTCTCTCTCTCTCTCTCTCTCTCTCTCCATTGCTAAAACATACTATACAAATATAGTATCGCTCAATCAAAAAAAAAAAAAAATAATGAAATGACTAGCTCTACATATAGGCCTAGGCTTACACAACAGCAACTCTCTCTCTCTCTCTCTCTCTCTCTCTCTCTCTCTCTCTCTCTCTCTCTCCTCATCGTAACATTGCATTCATTCCTTTATTGTTCCCCACGTTTTTCCTTGGACATTGCTCAAATTTAACTCTTGATTTCACTATGGAAGATCGAGTTTCCAATTATGCAAGCATTCCGTTCATTGTGGTGTCATAAATTCATTTGTGTAAGGTTAATTGGTAGGTTACGTCGAAAAATGTTTATTTTGCTCAGAACTGTTGCTGCAAATTACAACTTGAACGAATACTGTAAAGCTTACTACTGCATTTAAGTATCAATGATGTCAGAATCGTAGAATATGATTGAAAGTTATAGGTCAAGCAAATAACCAACACACTAAGACTGAAGCTCCTCCCCTTTCTAAAGTTGCCAGATGTCGCATTATTGAGCAATATATGTCCGAAGATTTAAAAAAACTGTATCTTCACTTTTTTTGCCGAGTGTACATATCAGCTACCATCATGATCCAATAATTTACACCATCGAGAAGGAACCAGCTCGCTGGTGGAGGAAAGAGACAGATAAAAAGACTCAAATTCTATTATCAGAAAAGGGTGAGCCTAGTTCTGTTGTGATACCCGGTTCCTCATCTCCTACCAGCGACCTGGTAAATTCTCCAATTAAGCTCCAAACTGAATGGAGTATAGATAAAAACTAGGAGAATTCGTTCTTTTAATAGAAAAGTTGAGATTGAAGGTCGAAAACGGGAAAGGCACACATACAATATTAACGTACAATTCATAAATACGATGCCTCTTGCGTTAAACAAACCAATCAGAAATAGTACTCAACTTAGGTGGTGGGAAACTCTCGGTGGAGGACATGATGATCTGCCAAAAAACGGAACACAATCACATAACCAAATTTTACGTGTTCTCGTAGCTGTGCTAAGATTGGAATGAAAATGGCGGTCGCGTGGGAGACCTAGTGGGTGAGCGGGAGGCAATCCTTAGTACAGCATACCCAAATTTGGGACTTTGAGAATAGAGAGATCTATAGGATGAAGACCTGTGATAGTGGCTTCCACTCACCCCTAGTGCATACCGACACCATTATGGTGCTCGATCCGGGGGTAGTAACCCCGGCATTATGGATAGCTTTTTTCTCTGGTATATTTAGCAATAGTTATACCTAGAAATGTGTGCTATTGGAACCATTTCACTGGGTGACACAGGTCGGGCCCAGAAATATAGCTAGATTTTCTCCTGGGGGTGGTGCTGCGGTCTCTTACTCGGTGTACGAACTTCCCACGGGCTATGCTCACCAAATTTGACTCACTCTTAATAGAAATATACGGAAATCACAGGAAATTTAACTCCTCCTGATGACTCACGTTGGAGTCTCACTCGCCAGTTGTAGTAACAGCGAGAAAACTATTATAAGGAAAATAGAGAAGACTCTATACAAGATCAATGCCTGATGCAGTTATTTCTTTCAACAGTACATAATCAATACTTACATATACTTTATATGTATAATTTAAATTTTGTTGAGAAGGCTGCCTCCCACATAAAGCTATATAACTGCCCTATGTTACAATCCTCTCCAAGGATTGTAGTTAGAATAAAATTACCTTCTCTGTCACAACCCCAGGACAGGAACCTACGTCTCAAATTACCAAGGCTGGGACACTCGACCAGCAAATGTCTTACAGTCAAGAGCGTGATATAGTCATCACAAAATGGAGGATTTTCATGGGACATCAAGAACCCATAAGTGAGTCTTGAATGTCCAATCTGCATAACATCGTTTCTTGTCTCCTTGGCATATACCAAGGAGACACTGATGATGGCATTTTTTAATTTGTTGCAATATTTTCCCACTGGGACTACCAACTCTTTTTAGTTTTCTGACCTACTGCAGGATATAAATCCTGATACGGCAATAAGCATCTTCTGGGTTCTGGGGAGCTGACTCCTGACTTTGCGAGTTGGTCAGCTTCTCATTCCCAACTACCCCAGCATGGAAGGCACCCAAAAAAATTTACTTCTCCCCCTCTTCTTTCACTAAAAGCAGTCATTCCAATACTGTACATCTAAAACCAGAGGGTTCAAGAGTTAAAAGATTCCTGCAAAAGAATTTCCATTTTTAGTTGTAGAATAAGTGGTAAAAATTTGAAGCAAATCCCTTCTGTCATAAGGTAGAAGCAGTCATTTACTTTATAATGGGGCCTTATGGCGTCAGCAAGCCCCTTAAAAGAGATCTGTGGTTAAAATAAGTGTAATTACACTGTATTACATACTTCAGAATGGGAAATCCTAGTTAAGCGACGGTATAAAAACAGTTCCTTAAGCAAATATTTTTGTAAGTGATTGCACCTTGTTCCACTGTGAGAGCACATGCTCTGAAATTCTAAGATCTGTGGTTAAAAGAAGTAAAACTGTCTCAGCCTACCATCTTCCACACCCCATGATTTTGAAACATCACTGTTAACTCAATTACATAGCAACGGAATTCGGCGATTCTGACTAAGACTAAAATGTCCCCTGTCAAAACAACACTACCAGGAACTCACTACACTTCAATCATCATTTTCATTGTAAGATTACATAAAATTTACACTATCCATTACAGTTTGGTATTTTGACTGACATGCACTGTACTTCAATATTGTTTATGTTTTGTCATCTTTTATAAAATCACTTCAAATAATTTCCCTAAATGAGAAAGATCAACCATTTGTTGCTATTTAAAAATTCATCATACTTACAGCTACAAGCCACCAGTGATTGATGTGTAGGAGGGCATAAAACAAGAGTAGAATTGTGAACCTTGAGGATGCAACCATCTGAAAATATTAAATAAAAATGGAACTGTGAGTAACAAAGCTTTTTAAAATTATTACATATTTTACAGAATCATATAAACTACAGTACCACATCACAAATCCATACTAATTCAAAATTGTTTCATTCACAGTATTTCTATTAATCTGGTAATCAAGAGATTACCAGATTAATAGAGCCAAGGGCCCTATCGGATAATTCCAAAATCTAGATACCTGCAAGTTAAGGGTGTAAAATGGAAACCCTGTAGCCACACATAACCATCAATGCAGTATACTTATTAACAACAACCATCACACTTTAAACTGAAAACTTTACACAAAAGGCAATTATCTACCCTTTCCCCCATATTTGTAACAAAATATAGTGTGTAAATACACTTAAAAAAAAGCAATCCCTCTTTTTCTCTCTTGTAAACAACACAATTCAGTAAGTAGGTAGCCTACCTATGTTTACCAAAGACCTACCAAGGTTTTATGACCATTAATGTATCTTTACACAGCAACTTTCTTATCAGTTGTTACCATATTGTATTATCATACATGAGATACAAAATGTTTGTGTGTGAACTATTCATTTGGGTTGGGTGTTACACTTACAGTAATGTACCCATTTGCTTAAGTCAAATAGGCTATTACAGATGTATTCAAGATACAGGTAATGGTAATTAAACTAATATTTTACTTACTGAACCCATTTATACAGTATTATTATTATGTTATATCATCATCTTTAATATAATAAAAACTGATCATCCACCATATCAATTCAAGTAGGGTAGGCTAATGTTTACATTCTCAGAATCAGCTGATTGTGCCTACTTGCAAAAGAATTAGGAAAATAATTTTCTGGTTGATAAAGGGAACAAATATATCACTGGAATTATTTTTATTTTTGTAAATAAATATAAAACAGGAATACAAAGGTAAACTAACATACTTTAAGTTAAAGTAAACTCATACAAAGGTAAACTAACATACTTTATGTTAAAGTAAACTCCCTCAAAATTGCAAAACAGCTGTTTCCAGATTCATTTGTTTACCTCATGCTCAATGTTGTTTATGACAGTTCTTTGGTAAGCTTTACTTGTACTTGTTTGCCTGTGTGTGTGTGTGTGTGTGTTTTTTTCATCTACAAGTGGCATTTCATCAATGTTGACGTTCCTGTCTCTACATGGTGTGAGTTCGTGAGTGTGTTTTTTTTTTAGACCAGTTTCACATTTTCCTTTTTTTTTTACTTTGCTTGATTTACTGTACCGTACAATATTTCATTTTAAGTTTAGCTGACTCCAAGTAAGATTGTCATGCATATCATAACAGTACACAAGATTGATTTTTTGATTGATTTATGACTACTAAAACTGACATCACAACACCTAAGTTATTGATGTCATATTAAAATTAAATAGGAAACTAAAAGGATAAATAAATTTAAAAAGGGCTTCATATAAGAAATATCTGAAAGTATATAATTTAATCATATCTGTAAATTCATATACACTATATACTGTATACATAATCAGTGTGTTCAGTATATGGTTTAAAATTTGTCAAGGAGGCCCGCCTCCCTCACAAAGATTTGTAACTGCTCTATATTACAATCTTCAGACAATCCTCACTGAGGATTGTAGCTAGGATAAAATGTCCTTCTCTGTCATGTCCCCAGGACAAATTTCCAAGACTGGGATATTCAACTAGCAAATGTCTCACAATCATGGACACAATATAGTCATCGGAAAATGGAGGATTTTCATGGGATATCAAGAACCCATGAGTGAGTCTTGTATGACCAATCCTCAACCTGCACAACAGTTTCTTGCCTCCTTGGCATATGAGGATATGACCAAGCAGACGCTTATGATGTAATGCTGCACATTTTTTGGTTCGTAAAAATATTTTCCCAAAGGGACTGCCAAAAATCTTTAATTTTCTGATCTATTAAGGGATATAAATCCCACCAATATGGTAGTGCACATACATCTGGGTTCTGGGGAAGTGATGGCTGACTCAGCAAGTTGACCAGCCTGCTCGTTCCCAACCACCCCACCATGGGAAGGGACACAGCAAAAATTTATTTCTTTACCTCTCCTTTCCACTAAAAACAGCCACTCCAATATCTCTGAAATCAAAGGGTTTAAAGAGTTAAAAGATTCCAACGGCTGAAGGTGTTAAAAGATTCCAACAACTGAAGAACACTTCTCAAGTTGCAATATATAGTAAAACTATTTCCATTCTGAGTTAAAATTTCCTTTAAGGCTATTCCAACTCATTCAGAATAAGTAGAGCATTTCAAATTGTAAGTGTTATCATATAGCCTAAACGATTTGAAATGTACTAACCTAATCGTAGCCTAAGTCCTATACTACAACACCCAGGTTACTTCATTCATATGCTATTCCAAATTGCACTAAAACTTGGTTGTACAATGGCCATTGGCTAAGACTGAATACAGAACGTATCGTTCTGAGGGTGACTTGAAAAAAGGAGGACTAATCCTAGCTCTGATGTTTCTACCTGGCACACTCTTGGTTCCCTGTGTACCCCATAAATGGATCAGTAGTCACAAGTCTCGAACACTTTATACAAAAATTTTGAATGACTCCAGCCAATGATACACCTAAGTCATTGAGAGAGGATGAGGGAACCAGAGATGGAGGAGCAGAATACATTCGAGCCGATCCAAACTCTGAAGAATCGATGGTTGATGAAGGCAATGGACAATCTCTGGAAAGAGGAGACAATATTGTGCATGTACTGAAGGATGGTCATATAATGCGGCCATAAAAAAAGCCTCGTTCATCCCTCATGCGTCCAAAATGGACTCAGTCAGGAGGGGATGGCTGAAGCTGCCCCTTAGACATGATGTCGGGAATGGTCTCAATCAGACAAGGTCAGCTGAAGCTGTCCCTCAGACACAATGTAGCCTCCCGTAGGGCCACTGGTTCATCTTCTCGTGGCTATGGCCTACATATTTATCCTATGATAATCCCAAGGTTGAATAGGAACAATTAGACCTTTATGTATTGGAAAACTTTCCCAAGTGTAAAACTCAATGACTGTATTCATGTAAGAACAACCAAAGTTGAGTAGGAACAATTAACCTAAAATTCCTGTCCTACTTGTATGTCGAAGTACCCATGGATGAATGGAGTCCTGAAAGGATGACACTCATTTAACAACAGTCACGAGGGTCTGGGAGAATGATCCAGTTCATTCGGACATGGTCGTTACCAGAAACGGATGCTGACCACTCTAGGAAATTCCTGTCGTAGTCCCCTTGGATGAAAACGGTTTCACTTAGAAGTGAGTGGGGGAGGGAAAGCAAGACATGCCTACTATTCACATGAACATGGGTGGTTGCTGTGTTCCAGACATTTACGGGAGTCCCACCAATGACCTTCACGGAAGCACCATCGATGCCATTCGCCTGACTGTGGAGGTAGAATCGCTCTCGGAAGGGCGATCTCGTTCGCCAGGGGACTTTTCTTAAAAGGTAGAGGGGAGGTGCAGCCCCACAGAGCCATGGAGATGATGATCTTGATCGCAACCTTGTGAATGTGGGGGGGGGGGGGTGGCTGTTACAGACGTCCCAAAGATGTTAGCCAATCATCCACGCAATCGTTGTGGCAGGAAACGTTCTCTGAGGAACGATCCATCCACTATGAAACCTTCACATGAACAAGGGGAAAAACTATCAGAGGAGCTGTATTGTTCTTCTCTAAACCTCCACATGGATGTGGATGGGAATGTGGCCCCAGATGTGCCCTGCCATGGCAACGTTTTAGAGCAGGAATGTGAGGGAATGAAGAAACATCCACATACTTGACACTCACTCAGGCTAAGTAGAAGAAACTCCAAGTCTATGTCCATAGACAGGGGATGGAAGAAAACAGTGAAAACAACCAAAGGGAGTTGTACAGTCGACCCCCCATATTAGCAGATGTTAGGATAACAACCAACCACGAACACTGAAAAGCCACGATATATTGGAATCCCCCGCCCTCTAAAAAAGGGATTTTGACGAAGGAAAAATCTATTTCTGGAGAGGGGACCGTGTCACCCGGTGAAAAAGTCCATTCAGCACTTATTTCTAGGTAATTCCCTTGCTAGATACAAGAGAAAGCTAAATGAAATGCTGGAGTTATTACCCCAGAGCGAGCTCCATCAGATGGAGTCGTCGTATGGAAAAGGGTGAACTACAAAACACGGAACCTTATCCCATAGAGATCCCAAAGTCAAAAGTCCCACAGGAGGTGCCAAGCATAAACCATGCACCACTCATGACAGCACACAAAACAATCGCTAGCCGTATTCCATGAAAGCATCACCACCAGAATGATGTTTACTAAGTGAGTGGACATGACACATGATGGAGGTAGCAGACACACGGTCCCCTCTCCAGCCAGATTTTTCCTCTCGCCAAATCCCTTTTCTGGATCGGGTCCCGTGTCACCCGGTGAAAAATTAACAGAGAAATAAATATCATTCTTAAACTAAAGAGATAATAATTCTAAGGGGAACAGAAGACCGAAGGTCCAAAAAGAATTTTTTTATTTTAATCACTAGTAACAATAACAATAATGTACAAATGAAACTGATGTTAGCTTAAAATTAACATGACAATATGAAAAATATACATAAACAAAATAACTATACAATATTGAAAACCTTATAACTTAAATGTGTCATTTAGACAAACATATAGATAACACAGCCAGGTGAGAAGTCAAGGCAAGCCTGACTGAAATGACCGTAAGGGGATAACTGAGGCAGTGGAGAGGAAATGACTAGGAATCAGAAAGGGGAACCAGAGGAGGAACAACGCCTCGCCGCGACTACTGGAGAATTTAAGAGCTTCTGGCGATTTCTAATAGTGACGCTTGAAAACCAAGGGTGACTTCCCAAATCGTACCTGCAAGATCCGTGAAATTCATGTAATGAAAGTAATTAATGGAGGTGGCCACAGCCCTAATATCATGAACTCTGGGACTGAGCTCAGGGTTAGCCTGTTTGATAAAGCAAAGGATCTGCTGTTCAATGAGCAGACATAGAGAGAGATTTACCCTCCTTCCCTGATAAAGAGAGGCCTAGAAGAGATGGTGAGAGGACCTGCCCAATAAGCCCTCAAAGTATGAACTGGGCACAGGGACAAGGTCTGAGGCAGGGGGAGAATTTTCCAAGGCCACCACCTATGCTATGGATCTTCATTTTTGGCCAGGAAGGTAGGGTGAGGAATCAGCAAAACCTCCCGATGGAAGGAAGTCGATGGTTGGGCTCCTAGAGAGTGCAGACAGCTCTGAAATCTCTAGGCAATCAAAGCTAGGCTAACTAAGAACAACGCTTTCTCAACAAGGAAAGGTAGGAGCAAGACTGGTTATCATATCTGAGGTTAACTTCAAATATCGCCATTTAAAACCAGGAAACCGTATGTGATGGATTACTGGCCTCAGACGTACATGCTTTAGGTAGAAGAAAAGTAAGGGTCTGTGAGGTCAATTTTGAAACCATACAAGAACACTTCGTAGTTTCACTTTGACTGTAGTAACAGTACTAGCGGCTAAACCTTTTCCTGCAAACAGCAGACTAAAAGGAGATTGTTAAATTTATACATTACTGTAGCCTCAGATTCTTTCAAAAGAGTAGTTTCAATTGCTGAGTCGTACTGACGAAGAGTGGAGACCCGCTTATCTGATTCCAAGAACATGGTATTGACAGGATCAATGTTAGCATCCCTTTGAGCCGCAAACTTCATAAAGTCCACAAAGCCAGGGCACTTTGGATTTTTGAGGAAGCTGACACAGTCTGGAGTTTGTACCACTTGTGTTAGTTTCGACTGGGGGACTGGATGTGCTAAGTTTCAGTTCTAGTAGAAGAGGAAAACAGCTGCTCAGCCAGTAGGGACTACTAGAGCTACTTGACCTCTTGGAATGTCCCCTTGCCTGTGAAGGACCTCAACAACAAGTTCACTGGAGGTAACAGAGGATCAAATTCTTCCACCTGTTCCAATCCAATGACATTGGCGTCCGTGAAAAGAGCCTGAGGGTCCAGGTTGGGAGCCACGTAATGAGGAGCTTGTTGCTGAGCTTGGCTGCGTAACAACTCATCTCTGACCTCGAACTTGTCGGTGATCCAATTGAACGAGCCCTGTCTAGGACCACCGACTCGATGGGAGTTGTCCTTGATAGAGAATCTGCTGACGTCTTGACCCCAGCAAGATGGGTGGCAGATAGGTTAATGGTTCTTGCATGCCAAGGAGAAAAGTGCAACGCTACCTGGGTTGATCCGTTCGATTTTGAACCTCCTGTTTGCGCAGTGGACTACCGTGGCGCTGTCCAGAACTGTAGTCTTATGTGAATCTTCTGGGGAAGCAGTTTCAAGGTAAGGAAGACCGCCATGGCTCCAGAACGCGAGATGGAATCATGGAACATGAGGACCAAGTCCTGTACTTTTGGTGCTGAGAATATCCTCCCACCTGCTTAGGGAGGCCTGTGTGGATAACCAACGCCGGAGGAGGAAATTGAAGGGGACTGACTTGCAGCAGCTCTTGACAGCTCACTGCATACGGGAGTCGCTCAAGATGTGAGGGATCAGGAGCACACCTGTCCCGAGACTGATATTTGCCCGACTACCACACACTCTGTTGATATCTTTTAGCTTCACTTTCAGCAACAGGTCTGTGCCATCAAGCAAAACTGAAGGAGCCCAAGCTCCTGCTCTGTCCGCCGAGAGGCCCTTTGGATTTGAGAAACTTCTGGTTGTTTCTGGTTATCTCCTTCCTCTTGGGAGGAGGAAGAGAGAGCTTGTGAGAATTCAGATCCCACTGACTCTAGCCACTGAAAACAACTGCTCGAACCAGGCGGACTTCTCCCCTGTTTACAATTTTAAAGCCCAAGGATTCTAGAAAGCCCACCACCACGGGATGTAACTCTCCGGCATTCCTCGACGCTGATGCCCAGATGATCCAGTCGCCGACAGGATACGCCGCCGTAATCCCTGAGACCGAGTTTGTTGTAATGCACCGCATCTGTCAACTTGGCAAAAATCCCGGGCTATGTTGAGGCCGTAAGGCATCACCTTGAAGGAATATGCCTGCCTTCCCGAGCCCGAACTCAGAAAGGGAGAACCCTTCTCAACCGGGACGTGATAATAGGCGCCGAAAGATCTAGAGAGGTGGTTACGGCTCACGGCAGGGTCCGAACTCTGTAGACAGTAAGTATCCGTAAACTTGTCGCGAACAATGTAGGAATCTGTGACGACAAGTCTAGAATTACTCCGCTTGTTGGAAACTCCCTTCTTGGGGAACACTGAAGAGCCTGCCTTGGAACTTCAGAGTCCTCACTTTCCTTATAGCCTGTTTCCCTGCAGGAGATCCTCCACAAAGTCCTCGGGAGATCCTTGGTCGTAGCCTGACAAAACTTGACTGGTGGAGGGGATTGTTGATCCAACTCCAGCCCAGGCCCTTGGAAACTATACTCTGAGCCTGTGACAGAAGGTCCACCGAGTCGAAATGGTACAGCCCCGCCTCTACAGGATGTATGTCATCATCCTGTGTTTGCTTCCTGGAGCCTCTACCTCCTGTTCCTGAGAGCTGGGCCTTTCCCAGCGAAGCCATCGGGCTTATTGCCCTGGTTGATTGTCTGAGCGAATTTCCTGACTTCATATGCAGGATTGAAAGCTGGGGAAGAGATATAGGAGGGAGTACGCCAAAGACTGATGCGCTGGGTTCACCAGACATACTGAGGCGGAGGATGGAGGAAGAGGTCGTAAGGCTGACCTTGTAAAGGAACCTGAATCCGCTGACTGAGCTGGAAGACGCTTGAAATGTTTAAATTTTTACTGGACTTTTGTGGAGGGCCGGTAAGATCAGACTGTTTCCTTTATAGGGCAGACCCCAACGGAACGGAGACTCTGATTGACCCTAGCTGCCTCCTGTGATAAGACTGCATCAACTTTTCTCTTGTGGGAAAAGATTAGCTCCCAGATCGAATCCTCTTAAGAAGCTATTTGGTTCATGCCGAACTGTGGCTGCTGAAAAGATGCCCGCAGGCCAGTCGGGCAGTCATAGTCAAACAGGTCTTGCTGAAAACTCGCCAAGAGAGATTTCACAAGACCTGGAATAATGGATTCTCATAAAACTGAAAGTAGTTAAGCTCCATGAAAGCCAAAGAGTTCAAAGACCAACAGCCTTCTCAGTGTATCAGCCTCTAGTTTTCAAGAGCCGCCTCCGGGATCTTAGGAGCTGCTCAATGAACAGATCAGAGGCGAGTCTGGGCCAAGCCTGTCACCGAACGACAGGGCTCCTTCAGAATCTCGGTGCTCGGGAGAACACGAGAGATGTCGGGTCCGTCTCTCGGAGATGAGGAAGGGGTTTACCTTCGAAGCAAGCCTGACTAGTCAGGGAGGCCACTTTCGAAGTGCAAGGGAGAAGGAGAACATCACTGAGAGTGAACATAGCACCACTCCTCAGCTGTGCTTAGTGCTCCTCCGCACTCTGTAAGGGTCCTCATCAAAGATGACTGGCTTGGTCCCCAGGACAGATAACCGCTCCTTAGGGACTTTATTTGGACTCAGCCCAAAACCTCTCCTTCAGCCTGGCAACCCAGTGTAGGGAGAGATGTCAGGTCCGTGATAGAACTCCAACTCTTCCACCCCTCCGTGCCCAAACCCTTCATGGTAAGAGTACTTCGCACTGGAGCAAAGGGCCAGACGCCAAGGATTCCTCTAGATCAAAGGGAGGAGAGTGGAAGGGTCAGGAATGAATGAGACCTAGAACGAACCTTGTTGGTGGGATTCCACCTTCTCCAAAAGAGACTGAAAAGAAGTTAGGCAAGACAGACAGCTTGCTGTCTACCCTCGCATCGATCTTCTCTCAAACTCGCACGATTCTTTTCCAGGAATTGTTCAAAGAAAATGAAACGATCCAAAGAAGGAGGAGGGGAACTACTCTGACGCGGATTGAGGCTCCGCTTGGGGACCCGAGAAGGTACTCGCCGACGAACGGGCTTGTCGCGCTCGTACGAGGGACCCTATATCGGCCTGCCGGAGCAGGTAAGGTTTTCTTTAACGGAATTCACCTTCGGGCAATAGACCCAGACGCGTCTGCAGTAAGGTATGAAGATTTAGAGAAGCCTTAAAAGAAGCAACAGAGGAAGAAGGGAGAGCTAAACAGTGGAGAACCTGCCTCACTTACTCCCTTACCTGCTTGATGCTCCGGGATAATGCTCGGAGACTCAAGGCCGAGATTGAGTTCCGCCGCGTCTTCTGGAACGCTGCTGCTCAGAGCCGAATCGTCTGGAGAGGGCTGGGTCAACTCCCGAATCCTGGCAATCAACGGAGCAGCAACATCGTCGGTGACAGAAGCTGTGATCCAAGCGCCGGGAAAAAGGACATTACAAATGTCCCGGAGTAAGTAGGGATTGCCAGCCTTACGCTGCTCGGCCGCTTAACTCCAGACTTAAGGGCTCAGCTAAGCATCACGAGACTTCAAGTGTCAGCCTGCCGGAAGAAAAACACACGCGGGCCATCAAGGCGGGGGGAATCGTAATATAAACATTACAGTTGGCTAAGAAGGAAAGATGCATGATCACCTAACAATCATCGATGGCCACTCAGAAGAGCGTAGCAAACATCACATCCGGCCAGTGCCAAACAAGATCCCCTACGTGACCGCAGATCCGGAGTGAGACCGGAGCAACTTCAGGCCGCTGGCCTGATGGAGGGCTGCAGGAGCACCCTTCTTCTTGGCAGCACTGAAGGCCTGTAAGAGTAAGGGAGATTATGAGTACACTGTAAGGTGCCGGAGTAGTGTGCCGTGGAGCAACACAGTATTAAACAGCCGTGAAACTAGCCGGAATGATCCGGGAGGTAACTGGCAAAAATCTCACACAAACAAAATAAAATAAATAATAAATAATAAACAAAATAAATTTACCGGAACTAGCCGAGTAATAACATGCCCAAAGTAAGGACGGATACAAATGAAATGGGATGGTTAAACTGTCCGGAGAAAGCGATTCCGCAATCTGTAATAATATGAAATTCGATGATAACGGAAGACCGACAACGCTAGAATCACGAGCTGGAAGTAAGGAATGCGCTGATAGAAGACAGTAGTTAGCTGGGAGGGCAGGGAACGCTTAAAGTCCGAATACGAAGACAGTCAGCGAAAGCTCTAACTGGCAACGGTTATGACTGGAACCGGAGTGTCGCTAAATTAAACGCATAATGGAGAAGACGATGAAGGGGAGTGCGAATGAAAACCTTCTGAGGAAGAATCAAAATGAAACACCAGAGAGTGGGAATGCATAATCCGGGCGTTTCAGTGTCTCCCACCCACTGGCTGACTGAGGCGTTACCTAGCAAACGCAGAGAGAAGCAGGAGAGGAACAGGAACAACTCATGGGGGAAGGGGGAACAGGAGACAAAGATGGCCAAAGATGGACGGAGAGGCCTCCTGCCACCAACAGTCCCAGGAGGAGTAAATTGGCAAAGTCAAATGGACTGCACAAGGAGAGGCCAAACAATGCAGAGGAAGGGGGCATAAGCTATAGGCTAAAAGGAAGGAATGCTCCCATTAAACCTTGATAAGTTAACAAGATTGAAAATAAATCAAGGGAGGAGGAGGGGGAAAGGGGATCGACATAACCAAAAACTGGAAACTAACCTTAAGTAAAGACCAAACTAGGGTAGGCTACATGAAGCCCCTCGCTATCCCAGCTTCTAACCAAGAGGCTCATTAGTCACGCCAAAAGCCAACAGGAGAGGAAGCAACATGAGATCCTCGCCATTTCAGCTTAAACGAGAGGCTTATTAGTCTGCAAAAAGTCAAACAGGAAAGGGAACATAAAAGGAGAAGACTCCTAGTAAAACTTCATGAAAGCGCCACATTGGAAAATACTAACACAAAACCTTAAGTGAAGGGTACATGTGAGCGAAAGAATGAATCAACGACACCCTTTTTCATGGAAAAGGGGGGGCAATAGCCTAACGCCCAAAAAGGAAAACTGCCAACAACCAACCCAAAAAAAAAAAGGATAAAATAAAACATAACAAAACAAAATAAGAGGAGGACTATACTCAACACGCATGTGGACGTGAAGGAAATGGCCGCCCAGAACAAAAAGAAATATCCATACACCAATAAATATCAAATGCATCCAACACTGCCAAAGATAAAACAAAAATCCTAAAAGTACTAACGAAATAAAATTCCGTAGTTGGAGAGAAGAGGTATGGGCAAAATAAAGCATGTTAATGAATTGATAAAAGGCGAACAGGCTCGAGGGGGAAGCCCGACGCCTAAACACCAGCCCTCATCTCGAAGCAAAGGGAAACAAACGTTAATCAATCAAAATCACTAATTAGACCTCATGACAAGGAAAATTATCCTAAACACGAAGAGGAACCGTGAGAAAGATCGAAAAACAGGGCGACCCAAGATCACGAACCACGCATGGAGGTCACGTGAGGCCGCGAGAGGAGATCGAGACGGGCGTTATAAATCCCTTTAATTATTAAACTAAAGGGAAATAAGGAGCCTCAATCGCCTCAACTAAAAAACGAAATACTGGTACTCAACTTAGGTGACGAAAGACCTTGTGAGGAAGCCATAATGATGCAAAGACACAAGATTAAAAGCACAACGAAAAACGTGACCGAAGGTGCTTGCTGAAATGGAATATGCTATGGTGTTTGTGTGCTGTCCACGAGTGGCATGGGTTTAATGCACCCTGTGGGACTTTGACCTTTGGGACTTGGATACGTTCCATGTTTTAGTCTACCTTTCATACACGACTCCATCTGATGGAGTCTCGCCTGGGGGTAGTAATTCAGCATTTCATTTAGCTTTCTCTGGTATCTAGCAACGGAATTACCTAGAAATAAGTGCTGAATGGACTTTTTCACCGGGTGACATGGGACCCGATCCAGAAATGCTTATATGTAACTGCCTATTTCAAGCTAATCAGCATCAAGGAAAGCTGGTACCCTGCTGTGTGATTCGCTACTTCCAACCAATTGAGAGAGAGAGAGAGAGAGAGAGAGAGAGAGAGAGAGAGAGAGAGAGAGAGAGAGAGAGAGAGAGAGAGAATGGGTGAACTGGGTACAGTACAGTATACCTTAAACTAAAATATTTATAAGTGCTTATTTTAATAGTTCAAACAAAAATATACCTTAAACTATCATACTAAAACACGTTAATATCATTTCAAAGTCATCTTACAACATTACCCTTAAAAATATGTGTCTAACAGCTACATGTGAAAACTAATAAAGTTACCCCTGAGAGAGAGAGAGAGAGAGAGAGAGAGAGAGAGAGAGAGAGAGAGAGAGAGAGAGAGAGAGAGAGAGAGAGAGAGAGAGAAGACAAAAATACATTTGCACATTAAAAATATTTAATACACTAGTGACAGTATATACACAAAGGTAAATAAAGATTAATTCACAAAACTAAGTTATAAAAATATACAGTATCTGTAAACATTAAACTAAAATCAATCATTAAAAAAATGAGGGAAAACTCTCTCACAAAGCATCACAGCTACAAGCCAATCAGCAACTAGCAAAGCTGATATCCTGCTCTGTGATTGGCTCTTCTAATTCTTCCAGCCAGTAGCGTGTCATGCCACAAGCCAATTAGCACTGCGGTAACATACCCTGCTGTGTGATTCGTTACTTCTAACCCTTCCAGCCAATAGCTCCCTTTCTATCTATCCATCCATCTCACATTCTATGAGTATCCTTTGGCAGAGAGAGAGAGAGAGAGAGAGAGAGAGAGAGAGAGAGAGAGAGAGAGAGAGAGAGAGAGAGAGAGAGAGAGAGAGAGAGAGAAGGGCTGAACTGAGTGGTTTAGATCGGTTAAACAATTAAAAATGTCGGGACAATAGTATTTTTTATACATATTACAATATAAATATTTTCATGATGTTGCTCTAATATGTATTTCTCTCCATAGTTTTGGTATATTTAATCTTCTATGTATCATGTCTTATGTGTAATAATAGTAGTTATTGAAATAGCGTATGTAGTGCAGTGTCAGATCTCAAAAGAGTTAGTGATTTAGATAACTCCAGAGAGTAATTTATACCACAATATCTTCCTGATAATATCGTGAGTAGCAGGAGAGAGAAATTCGAGTTTTTGACCAGATGTGTCATCTGTCATCAGTTCAAATAAGAGAGTGCTTTGTTTTGGGTTACGCAATGACAGGCCGGGAATAAAACTGCTGATCCGTTCTGGAAACCAACTCGGGTTTTTTCGTTTTGTTTTTAAAACATGCCAGTCATAATTAGCCTGTTGAAATCTGTTTGATTGTGTAAAGATTTCTATAACAGCTTTGTTCTATATGAGAAGAAGACGAGTGATTTCGCAATGTTACTTGTATTCCATACGATTTTCTGAAAAAAACGTGTGCCTTTTGAGAGGTGAACAAGTATTGCACTAAAGCACATGGCAATTGCGTCAGGTTTAAGATTGCATTGCTTTGATCAAGTACTGTCCTGATGACTTAAAAACGTTTTGCTTTTTCTCTAGAACCCTTGTATCTTGTTCCCAAATGCCTAATGACGCTACCTGAGTGTTTCATGAGGCTACTGAATCCCAAAATTTGTCTATTCTGATTTTGGAGACCGATCAGTTTGTTTCACTCCTCTTTTTCTTCTTAAAAGAGAAAAAATTATTAACGAAGTGTTAGTGTGGTCACTAGTATTAAATCCTATCTTTTGAGATCTGAGTATAGGAAAAGTGTAACAATTTCAGGTACAGCTACCAAATAAAAAGTGAGTTTGTGAATCAGCACCACAAGTGAGTGATTTTAATAAAGGTTTTCACAAGCTTGTGTAAGGTAAAGTGAAATTTACTTACTATTACCATGGTATAATAAGGTATATTAGGGAAATTTTTGCCCATGTGAAATTATTATTGATAAATCATTTGTGTATTTTTATGTGTTCTTGTGTTTCCAATCTCTTGATTTTTCACATTTCATATAATTGGTGATTTAACATTTGCTTAGCATTTTAAATATTTCTCGATAATTTAACATTGCATACTTGATTTAATTTTCATTTATTAAGATTTTCTTTTCAAATCTTGAGTAATTTTTGAATAGTTTAAATTTTGCTTGGATTAATTTAATTTGATATATTAAAGTTTTTGTGGTTTAGTTTTGCTCAATAAACGGACCAAGAACCAATTAAAATTGTGTTGTTTTCTAAGTACAGTAGAACCTGGTTCTCACGCTAATCTGCTCCAGAATAAGAAGCACGAGATTCGATTTTGGTCGAATTCTGTTACTTCCATAAGAAATAACTGAAAATGGATGAACTGGCCCTGACCACCAGCCGTTACCCCAACCTTGCCTTTATACAAAAACTTTACACAAATTACAATTAAATAGGTCTAGGAGTTGAATAATCTCACTGTATCAGAAGAACTTTTACATTTTAAATGCATACTGTATCAAAAAGTTGGCCTATGACCAATGCGCCGCATACCAATGATATACTGAGAGCCATAGGTCAGGCTAAGTAGCCTTATAGGCACTACCAGAATGTACTGTAACAGGTACACATGAAAACTGTTGTTACAATTATAACATTGAAAAACAAGCCATACATCACATTTAGGTTCACAATACAGTAGTTTATAAACCGATCATTGTTTTCAGTTATCATAAATTAAGAAACTTCTGAATATTGCCGAATCAAGTAGCCTGTGGCAGATATGCCACAGGTTTGTGTCTTAATGCACTTCGAAATTCCTCTTAATTTTATGATAACAGACATACAGTAATTCGGTTTATAAATACTGTATTTCTGAGCTCGTCCCTGTGTCAGCCAGTGAAATTCCCATTAAGCACGAATTTCTAGGTATAGATATTGCTAAATATACCAGAGAAAGTTATTTAGGAATGCTGGGGTTACTACCCCCAGATCTAATATCTATTATGAATAGACATTGGTATAGATAAGGGTGAGTGATTGTTGTCACTGCCACAGGACTGCACTCTGCAGACATCCCAATGACAAAACCTCGGAACGTGAGGAGCCGACCAACGCCTGACTACCCGGCCCGCCAACCTACCACCCCAGCCATCTGTACTCATTCCATTCCAGCATGTTTTTCCTTTGAGAAGGCTTTTTCTTGTGCTGGTTTTTACCATATTTGCTTTGGATTAACCATGTCTCTACAGTTTCACCATTACGAAGTTAAGTACCATCTTCAGGGGTTTTATTATCAGTGAGGCTGTTATTGGCCCGTAAGTTAATATTTACAGGGTCATATCGGCGCTTCCCGGCTGCTCTCTCGCCGCCTTCTACCATGATGACTCGAGGTACACCTTACAGCTCGCTTCTGCAGGGTTTCTCTCGGTCGCTTATAATTTTATTCATGTTTCAATTCCTTCAAGAAAACTTTATACATGATCGCGTCATGCATACCTGGTACCTTGATTAGCTATTCCTCACGGAGGCTTCCTCCTTATTTTTGGCTCTACAATTAATTCACAGCTATACCAGGCTCGCGCATGAAGTAGATCTCTCTCCAAGGTGGTGCTTTGTCAGTTTCTCTGATTTGTAGTAATGGACATGGATACTTGATTTATTGTCCGGTCTCGCTACGTATGTTTTTTGCGGGCTGCCTACCTCCTGTTCGCCACTGGGTTAGGCCATACGCTTAGCAATGTTTTATATTTTTGTATATTCGATCATATTACGTGCAATATGTTGCCACAATAACTTTAGCGGTACTTATCAGAAATTGGGATCCTAGTCAGTCCTCCGCTCAATCGTGAGTTAGGCCATTTAGGTTAGGCTTTTAGCATTGTCTTAGCTCCCATCTCTCCCGACTATGTCGCTTGAGCGGCATCAAGGAAGTCCTTGTCACTGAGCATCAGCATATCTGAGAGATGCTACTCAGCGTTCCTGGGAGGAATTCCTGCCAGTCCTGGGATACCAACTGGATGCAAAATTTTTGTCCTTGGGTGCTTAGGACTAGACAGGCTGTGCAATCCACCCAGGCAGAGGTCCTGGGAGGCAGGTCAAAATCCAAGGCCAAAAGCTGAGCTGGTTATCTAGACTACTGAAACCAGAACATGCACAGATACACAGCCTGCCAACTTTCATAGTTCCAACTAGTACTAATGCCAAAATCAAGTCGGACTATAAAAACCCGAATCAAAAAGGAGGAGGGGCACCAATACCCACCTAATAATGATATTAATAACCCTGGGCATGACACCTTAATGTGTATCATTTCACCTGGTAGGAAACAGTCCAACCTCTTAAATCTTTTTAATCAGCCGCCATTAGTTCTTGAGTGGCTACAAGGGTAGCACCACACTTCTTCAATGGGAATTCAGAAACTGCCTAAGGAGAAAGTTATCCTTCCTATTAATGTATCAATGAAAGCCATGGAGGCAACTTTTTTCTGTTTAATTGGAAGGTACATACATATGCAATCTTACAGAATCAATATCCTCTCCATGTGGCCCCAAGAGATAATGGCAGAAAAAAGCTATTTGTTGCAACCGGCAATCTCAATTCTCAACTGTACTCAAACCAAAATTAGGAAGGACCAGAATAGGTTCCTCACGCAGTCCAGTTTTCCCGACGACAAGTTTGAACAAATCCTGGGTCTATTATAGTTTGCATCTGTAGTACTGTAGATCCTATCCTCAGGTTACAACTCAAGGATAGATACAGAGTCTGGCTCCTTCATACCAGAAAAGGGCTTCACGATCTCCTTCATCCACAAAGTCAGACTGCTGGGAACATACTTTGTCCTTGACCTGACAGATCCTGGTAAAACAGGCCAACTCACTCCATCTTCCATACAAGCAATAATACACAAAGATGCCTCCTTGACAAATTGGTATGAGAGTTGCACTTGATTGACATAAGTCTGGTGTTGCAACCTTTGCCGCAAAACCTGCTACTAGTAGAACTAGAATCAGACATCTTAATTAATATGAAAAAGTCCAAGCTAAATAAGCTAATACACCACGTGTATAATCACAATAAAGCAAAGAATACTTCACCAAAGATGACGAAAACCATCCGTGAACTATACTAGTCAAACGAAAGCTGTCGCCAACAACCAATGTTGAACTGCCGACAGGCAGAAATGAATTGAGTCCTTTAGTAGTGTTGTACCTATCCTTCCCCGAAAGGGGGCAGGGCGAGTTACCTACACCAGAATACTGGAACGCTACTGCAAGTTTCAAATTTAAGCTGCCAATAAATGAAATCTAATAGCTATGCAGTTACTTGGTAAGTAACTTATATAAAAATCTAGAATTAACCGAAGTAGTGAACGCTGAAACAATATATTAAATAACTGTAATGAACAACACAACTGTAATCTCATAACATGCTGTACATCGACATCTTTCCAAAAGTTGATGACCATCTTTCTCAAAATTCATGCACTACAGATAAATGAACTGTGATGTAACCAGTGACATAAGCTTGCTATTTAAGATTTCTTACCTATAAATCATATTTTGTTGACCAATTACACCATAAACCCCCTCAATGTATCTGGATGGATTACAAATTACTTAGGATCAATGTTCCTCTTATGAATTCCATGCAGTTGTAAGTTTTAGCAATATTGATCGCTTAACTAGTAACTGCTGTATCCATAAAAACATCCACTGCTTGAAATGGTTCTTTAGTTATATCTACTAGATAATAAACTTATTCTGAACTTACCACAATATCAAACATTGAATGTTTGATGTCATAATACCTAACTTCTTCAATAAGTGCTTCCATCAAAGGCATACCATCAATCTGTACATGAAATTTCTTTTAAAGTATACTGTAATATAGCCACAAATAAATAGAACTTCAACATAAAAATCAAACTTCAATTTGTGAATTCTTTCAAGGGCAATGACAGCACAGTGGAATGATGGTTTCTCTATCTGCCACCAGCCTTGGGATGACCAAAATCACATATTCAAGATAATATACATTTTCCTAGATATTGTACATATTACAAACTTTACGTCTTTCATATTGATAACCTTCAGTGGGCTGGCTCAGTTGTTGAAACTTGGCAACAATATAGTTAAAAGTTCCAACTTGTATATATATCTGACATGGATTGACCTGGGAATGGATATTGTTCCTAATCTGGGGAATAACAGCAGTGTGCCTGAATATATCTACTAATTCAGGTACAAAAATACTGTGGCTAAATCCCAATAAATATTACAAATTCAAGAAAATCTTTCTTTTGATATATAAACTTGAATTCTTTTCTATGGATTACCCTCAGTGAGAGCTGACCCAGATAATGCAGGATTGGTTAGATGAGGGATTATAATAAAAGACTTTAGGTAGTTTATCTACAAAAATTAAAATGATCTTGAATTTACAATTAGCTTCTCTAAAATACAAACCTTCATCTTTTTGAGAGACTCACTCCTTAGAAACATTCGGCGTATATTTATGAAAAATATAAATACTTAAAAGATTTATTTTTTAAATACTTAGCTCCGCACCAGTGGTAGTTCGACAGACTAAAAAAAAAAACACTCGGTTTTCTATGAATATCCGTCTTCTATCCATCTACTTGCAAAATCTAGAGGAGTTAATGCTCTGCAATAATCGTATTTAATCTCTGCACCTTGAAGATAAACCATAGCAAATATAAGATTACCATGCCACTGAGTGACTTCAGTACATTCAACCCCTGCCTATTCGTGGTTCAGTATTCATGGATTTTTCTGTGGAACATAACTCCAAATTACTTGCGGAAAATTCGCCTATTCATGGTTTTCTTTATAAAGTATACCTAAAATATTTGCTACTTATTTCAATTTTATTTTCATGACTAAATACATTTTTTATGATATTGGCAGGAAAGGTGGGATTTTAACCAATCACAAAACTTGTACCTCAAGGGCTTTGCATACACTATAAAGAGGGTGTGTAGTATTTTCTTTTTTCTCTCTCTCTCCAACGTGAGAGAGAGAAAGAGAATGACTGCATAAGATTTTCTAACAAATTTGTAGAAGATGACGACTAACCACGTTTGTATGATATATAAATGACTTACCTAATATAATAAGTGCTAATTTTCAAATATTAATAAGATTAAATAATAATACAGTATACTGAAATTACATCATTTGGTGCATTTTCAAAGTAGACTAAGGCAGAAGACTGCCTCTAACTCTCTCCAAAAGCTAGAATGAGAAATAGATGGATATATTATAAATAGATACTAAGTTCAGCCCTTGACTCTCTCAGGAAAAGATACTGCTAATTTGAGTCTCTTTACCTATGCACACTGTGTGTGTGTGTGTTTGTGTTCATGGTGCTTTAAAAATGCTCAGCAAAAGTAGTAGTAGCCTACATCTTTGGAAGACAAAGGAAAAAAACAATTTTTTGTTGTTGTCAGTCGCAGTAAAGAGAAATGGATTAACATCCTCGAGAGATTAAAGATAAACACTTTCTCTCTCTCTCGCCTACAGCACACAGGAATGGCTGGAATGTAAGTCGTAGTGGCACCAACTTTCTTCTCTCTCTCAGAAGGCTGGAAAAGGGTACTAATGTTTAAGATTACTTGAAAAGATATTAATAAAATAATTTCAAAGATTAATACAGTAATAGGATACACCTGCTTTCATATTTGATGTAGGATGATACTTAAAGTAAAATGGAGAGCAAATGTAGTTCTGTGAAATTCCAAGTCTTTTCTGGTAGATAAAATTTTGGAGGGTTTTTTATGAAAGACTCAATAAAAATGCAGGTTATGTCACTTTCAAGATACCCAAAGGACACTCAAAGGATTAAAAGTAAGGTTTTCTTACAATTTTCGACGATTTTTCCGGTTTACAACGATTTTCTGCTCACGACGCGTGGTCAGAACAGAACCCCTGTCGTAAACCAGAGACTGTATGTATGTATTTATGTATGTATGTATGTATGTATGTATGTATGATGGACTGTGTGTATATTTGACTTATAGATAGACACACACACACACATATATATATATATATATATATATATATAGATATAGATATAGATATGAGTAGATATAGATATAGATATATATATATATATATATATATATATATATATATATAGTATATATATATATATATATATATATATATATATATATATATATATATATATATATATATATATATATATATTCAAATTCAAATTCTTTATTTCAGCTGTAGAGCCATATACAAAATATTACAATAAAATAATAAAAGTTATATACAAATATATTCGGAATAAAACAAAAGATTTATAAATTACCAAACACAGAAAATGTGTTTAGACCACTCTTTAAGAACTAATGATTTTTTAAAACTATCACTGTTAAAAATTGCACAAATTAAGTGGTTTTTTGAACTCTTTACCCTTGGAAACAGGCCATAACATTTTCACTAATTCATCGAATGCTGGATTCCTGAAGAAAATAAAGTGTCCACTTACTCGAAAACCTTTCTATTCCCATCAGGTACCTAAAGAGTCATTATAGATACCCTAAGTTTTCGTATGGTTTCTTTATATTTCATTGCCAGAGGTATACAATACAGGAAGTACAGAATGATCTGAATAAATGTACTTAGCCTCATCATTGCAATATATGAAAGTTCCTTAGCAACATATTACCGCAAGTACGCCCTCGATAAAGTGATGCAATATGGTCATCGCCCTTCAGATTGTCATTAATATTCACGCAGAGATATTTACATGACTTAACAACTTCCAACCTGGACGTCATTAATATAAAGTGACGGCTCACTAAATGACATAAAATCTCGGGCCGTTATAACAAGAACTTGGTCTTGTCAGATTGACTTCAAGATAATGGAGTTCAAATATTCCACACTTTTTATCTATGAGTATTTGCAATGCTTTTGTGCTGATGGGGGCTAAAAGTATTATATCATCTGCATAAAGGATATGATTCCACCTAACCTCTCCCACTGTGCAACTACCTTCTCTGCCGAGACCTTTGTACTTAAGTCATCCACATATACAGCAAACAGCGCTGGATAGAATACTACCCTGTCTAATACCACAACTGGGTTTAAAAGGGAGGAAGACTATTGCCCCACATTACTCTAAAGTCCTGAGTTTTGCACTCACATTGTAGAGCAGTGCTATAATGGAAATTACATGTCTTCTTAAAATTTGAAATAATCTTCATGACACACACTATCAAAAGCCTTGGACATATCCATAGCGCATACAAAAACTGGCGTGATCCTGACCTATAAACCGGCATGCTTCCGTTTAAAAAGAAAAAGGGCCATATATCAGTGCTGTGTTTAGT